>NW_009633529.1:0-19966 GCF_000690535.1 Cariama cristata
GCTGGCGCCGAGGCAGCGGCCGGGCCGGGCCGGGAGCGGCCTGGTGTCCGGCCTTGCTCTCCGCAGCCCGTGACTAACGCCTGCCGGCGCTCCCCCTCATGCACGGGCGAGTCTCGCACGCGTCGTACGTTGAGCTGAACTGTTGGGGGGAAGCTGTTCCGCTGGGGTGCCTGGGATGGGAAGCAGGCGGGTATGACCTTGCTGGGTGGGCTCGTAGGAAGGTGTCTGCCGACTTGGTAGCGTGCGCTGCCTCCATCAACCTTTGTGTGCTAATGGGAGTCGTGAAGACACTGATACCCGTATCGGAGCACAGCTCTACAGTGTGCTCTGAAGGCTAGTTTCAGTCAGCCTATTAGTATGGCTAGGGTTGCGTTAGCATAATGTGAAGATAGCATAATGTGTCTTCAGCTGCTTTCTTCCATTTGACTTTTTTTCAGTCGTTCTCAGTAAATGTTTCCCGCACATGGTTCTCTCAGATTTTTGCTTATCCTGATTGTTTATCCTGGTTGCTGAAAGCTGTATCAAATAATCTGCTTTCTCTTAAGGTATGCGCTAAGAAGTACAACTTCCAAGCCTAACAGCAGCAGACTGCTGAACTTGGGCCTACTTATCTGATGATCTGCCTGGAGCAGATGAAGAAAGGGTGTGGGAATCCTCCTACCTGAAGCTTTTCCATTGTTGAACAAGATAAAGAGTGGCTTGCTTAAATGGATTATTTGGCTTTATCAGTATCCTGTTCTGTGGATGCATGTGACAAAACATTCGAAGAGACAAGCTGGAATTTGGAAGCTGTTGTAGGGAGACTGAAATGGGGAACCAGGGTACCTTTTGGTTTTGCAGGGAGCATGACTGACTTGAGTCCAGTGCACCTAGAATGAGAACACTGGTGTCTTCAACCTTAGGTTGAACAGACCTTCAGGGTTTTTTTTTTGAGGCTATCTCCTTAATATTACTGAGTATTTTTATGAATGTGTTTATTTAAATGTCAGTGGAATGAGTTACTGGATAGGAAAAGGACTTTCATTCTCTTGCAGTTACACACAATTCTTGTTAGGCTGACTAGCTGTCAAGACGTAACCAAGCTCTTGTGTGGTTGAGGATGTTAGCACTCAGTGGGCTTCATGATAATCATGTGAAATGGGTCTGCCCTCATAAAAAGTAACTCCTCCTCTGCCTCGTTATGTTAGGTGAAAGTTGCTGGACTAACCTGAGAATGCCAGAAGCCTTTTCTTTCACACACAGTGGTTGCCGCTACCCCTGGGTTTGGATTTCTAAAAATGGAACTCTGAAATTGTTGAACAGCCTCAGTCTGTGACCACTGAGCTGATACCAATTGGTGTGTTCATGTAACTTTGGGCATTGAGGTTACTCTGCAGGTTTTTTTGTCCTCTGGAGTCCTGGATGATGATGGCACTTGACAAAGTGCTGCTTTGCTGTTCTGTCTGTATAGTACCAGCAGCACGTCTCCTTCAGGGAGTTATCTGTGAAACCATTCTGCAGATACATGGAGTAGTGCAGAATTGTTGTAGTAGTTGCATGTGTTTAGCCCATCTAAGTTGTCTCAAATGGTAAAAGTACTTCTAAGTAAAGCTGACATCTGTATCCAGCTTGCTTTGCTGGAATCTTGCAAGGTTTCAACCGTACATTAGGATCACACCCAGACATTTATCTGAGTAATTGTCATTCAAATAGACTTGCAAAACTGAGTGAAATAAGGAAGTCGTTATGCATAGTGACACAGCCTAGTTAGCTGGTTTGGAAGTAGCAAGTCACATTTCTGAAGCTTTTAATTAGGAAATCTAGTGACTTTACAAAAAACAGCGAGGGGACTTGCTCAAGTTTTTATTATTGGTTTTAAAAAAATAGTAGCACGAGCTTTAGTTATCAGCACAATATATCCTCTTACAGAAGAAGTAGTGCTGTCCATAGCATGAAGAGCTAACTTCTTGTTAGTTGCTTCCTTGACTGACTTTAATTCAGAGTATGCATTTGGAAATGAGTGCCAGTAAAGAATAACTGCTCTCTGCAGGCCAGTTAATGGTTTGGATGGATGTAGCTGTCAAGCATTAGGTTTCCTTAAAACTAAAATGAAAGGAATGACACAGCAAGATGCTAGTCCTGTAGAATAGCTCTAAAATCTGGATTGCATACCAGGAACTTGGTATGGCTTATAAGGTTGCATTCTGTCTAACAAAGGGCTGTTAGTAGTCTCTTGACAACAGTAAGTTTAATCTAATATAAATCTCTAATGTAATCTATGCCAATCAAATCAGGCGTATGTAACTAGAGGAAAAACTCAAGCCGATTACACAGGAGGCTTGATACAGTGCCTGACTGCCACTGAAGTGGAAGGGCCATGAGAGACAGTCCAGTTCTAGAATAATCTTTTTCTAGGTTGGTAGCTGGTTTGGACCATATTTATTCCTCTAGTGTAAACAAGCACTTAGTTTGTAATCAGACCAAACTTAGTTTGACTAGAAGGTTTAAAAACCAACCTTAGCAGTGAAATCTAGTTATAGCTGCATACAACAACTAATGCAGCTTCTGCTTTGCTAAGGCTCCGTATTAGTCACTGTCTCTAATTAGATATTAAGCATAAGTTTTCCATGTGCGTGAGTAAACTTGCTCACAAGGGAGGATGTAATTTCTTCCTGGTCCTAATTTCCATAATGTAGATGGCCTATGGCTCTTATTCAGAGAAACTGCATGTCATCCTGGTATCGCATCTTGAATTGTTAGCTTCTTATCTGAGGGCTTGAAATGCCCATTATTTACTGGAGTCTGCGGTATCTTCTGTCGCTTGCATCTCTGCAGCTAGTGTCTGTTAACAGGCTTTCATCAGACTTGCTGTCAAAGCTGCGAGTCCCAGCCATGCTGGTGTGGGGAGGTATGAGAGGCAACCAAGCTCCACAGCCATGTGATGCAACTGAAACGTGACTCAAGTAAACTGACTGCTTCCAGGCCGCAGGCAGTGCATGCTGGTGAATAATGGGACACTTGTTCAGTTTCAGAAAAGTACCTCATGGAAGAGTGGTGCGTCCTGTTGTGAAGTCTTATTTCGAGCCTGGTAGATCGATCCTTGATCTGGGCGTTTGGCACTGGACCACTGAAGCTCTATAGCCTGGTCCTCAGCAGGCTGGAGAGGAGAACTGCAGGGGTGGGAGGGAGTCAGACTTTCCTGGTACAGTTGTCAGGTTTAAGAGCTAAACACAACCTGTTCTGCTTGTGGTGATAGAATAAATAAGATCTCTGTTTTAGGATTTGTGCCAAAGCCTGAATTAGTGTGGTTTGTTTTTTAACTTTGGAATATCTGACAAGCCTTTGAATGAGGCCTTGGTTTCTAGAGAGGCAATTCTTGAAATTTTGAATCTTCTCAACAAAAGATTCCTCTGGCCGATTGGGAGCCATGACTTCCTTCTGTCCTCGTGACTGTGATAGGTAACTTTGACTTAAAGAAGCCACACCGGAGAAGTGTGGAAAAAGATTGCTTTAAAGAGCTTTGTTGCTGCTTTAGTGCCTTCTGAAACACCTAGGTAGGTCATAAATAGCGTGTGTTGTCACTTCATACACATAGTAGTTAAGTGAGAAGGTGGATACGTTTTTAAGTGAAGTGTTTCTTAATCACAGAAGTCTCTTGAAATGGATTGCCTCACTTCATTAGGTAATAAAGCCAATATGAGTGGCTCATACTCCAGTTAATACTCTTTCTTTGAGGTCCTGCTTGCTGTACCCTAGATGGTCCGAAACAGGTGACTGAAATCAGAATTTACTTTTTCCATTGTGGTCTTAAGTTCCTGTATAGCACTCTTTAAGCAATGGAAGAGCTTTAAGCGATAACACCTGGAGAAAGATGCTTTCATGACTATCAGAGGTGTGAAATGTCCTAAGCTCTTACATGATTGACTTATAGATAGAAATATGCCTTTTTAGGTCTTACTTCACTGCTGTGTGGTATTTACATGATAAGCAGTCTGTGTTCTCTTAGGTATTCCACTGAAGTCAGGGTTGGGGAAATAGAAATGCATTTTCTTGTCATACGCTGCTATTTTGCTTTCTGCAGCAATCATTCATAGAATGCTGTTGTAAAGCCTTTCAAGGGACTGTTAAGACCACAAGACTGAAGCTTCTAAACTAGAGTTCAGGCTTCTGAATGTGGTCACAAGAAGTAGCTGAAACACTGAAGTATTTCAAGAAGGAAGCTAGACTACAGAGAGTTGATTTGTCCATATTGATGCAGTTCTTGGTTGAGGCTACGAATGTTGCAGAGGGGGCTTAGTGTAGGGGTAACTTTATATAATGCTAAAATGACTCTGTTTTATTTTTTTCTTTAAAGAAGAGATTTCTGAGAGATGTGGTATTTTTCTTCTTGTGGAAAGAAAGAAATTTAGGGATGAACAGTGGGGCTTAAGGTAGTATGCTGGTTCGGGTGGATTGGGAGTGTCCTGGCTGGAATCCATGCTCCGGTGATGTTGTCTCCTAGTCAGCTAAGCTTGTTTGTGATCTCTTCTAGATGGATGAAAAGTATCATGAGTAAAGATAAATCTTTGTGTAGTAACAAAGCCTATATGAAGAAATTTATCCTATAACAGTAATGAATCATGTTAGCTTTGAGATGCAAGGTAAAGGCTGCCCTGAATTTTTCTATTGATTTAAAGAATCTCCTTGTGCAGGCTGTGAAATCAAAATCTGGTAGCTGTGAGTTGGTGGTTGAGGACCGTGTGGATGGACCGTTGTAGGCAGCGTGCTTTCCAGTGCCAGCAGGAGAGAGCTACCGCTCTAGCTGGAAAGAAAGAAGAGGAAGCACTGGTTCTGCTGCTGCAGTTTGAGTTCTGCCTTTAATGGTTCCTTTAATGTGTTGAAATTAATTTTTAAGGAAGATACAGGAAGTAGGAATTCCAGTCTTGCGCTCAATTACTTGAACAAGCTACTTAGGGCTTGGTGCTGACAGTCAGGTAAGCGTAACTCCCTGGAAGTTGGCAGTCTGCTGGCTGTAGCTTATGGCTATGGAGAGGCAGATGAAGTAGCCAGAGTGTGGTGTGGTTTGTTTTGGTTTTTTTTTTTTTTTGACTAAATACAACTGGAAATGGTAGGTTTAGTAAGCAGCTTGTTTTAATATTAACAAAGTATTAAAAAAGGCTAAACTTGCATCCTTTTTACACTTCTGGAATGTTGGTGATGGTAAGTCAAATGCTTGTCCGAAGTTTTCTGACCCTACCCTGTAGGAAGTGAACTGTACCTGTAAGTGGCATGCTGCTGTCTCGTTCCTGAGGCCAGACTTCGGCAGGTGCTGGCTGGCAAAGCTGCCCCTGGCCTCTTGGTGGGCTGAGGGAGAGGACGCAGATCCAGAGAGGCAGCCCGCCAGTTACAGGTGAAAAGCAGTGCTTGTGAATGTGGCTGTGCTCCGGCGTGTACGGTGGTGTTTCAGAGCACACACCAAAGCTAGCGTTAGCTGGTGTGTAACAAGTGGGCCAGACTTGGGTCTGGTAGTGAGATGGAGAGTGCAGTTCATAAATGCTACAATCTGGGCAAGAGTTAGCGCTAATACCAGGTGCAAGGCGAGCTGAACCCAAACTGATTCATGCAGGTAGGTGTTGGCCCTGTACTGGAATACAGTGCAGGGACTTAGTTCAGTCTGGAAGCAGTTTTGCTGCTCTGAATAATCCTTATCCAACACAAGTACTCAGGCAGGTAAATGGGTTCATGTTGCACTAAGATCACATGCTTGGGTTTTTTAGGAGCTTGGAGTATTGAAAAGGGAGCATCTCTTAAACCGGGAGGCCTAAAGACTAGTCCTGCAGGTTCTTTCTGCATGTGGTCTCTGAAATCTGGTCTGTTTAGTCTCTTTCTTATCTTTCACATAGGGGCTGGAGTTAACTTTGGTTTGTGACCTTCAGCAAACAGTTTGTTTTAATGCTGTATGGTCTGTATGACCTCAGAGCTAATGGCTTAATTCATAATCACTTCTAGTACACAAGGCTGATCTTCCCAGGAGGCCTGGATGAAGTACAGCACCTGCCTATTGGAATATTCACAAGTGCTGAAAACAGATGCTATTGCTAGATTTGTAAGCAGCTACTCTTGCTGTCCTTGATGAGTGTTTGAGGAATGCTACTGTGTATGACAACAGCCAAGCACTTTCAGATCGGGAATTGAAAATATTTCTGTGCTTATCAAACTTGATTTAAAGCTGATGCCTATTTTAGAAGGAGAAAGCATTGTATTGTGAATACACAGTAACAGGGCTGAGTAATCTGCTCTAGGGGGGACAGAAGGAAGTCTTATTCAAACAGAAGTGCCTACTAATAAAAGCATATTCTTCTTGTTCTGCTGTGTGAGTAACTTTTACATATGAATACTTTAAGATGCAGCTGAGTTCCTGGCTTTTTTCTCTGTAGATATAGTAAACAAAAGCCCTCTAAATTCTGGGTTTAGAGAACTGTTTCTGGGCCAAGATGGGTGGATACTATAGCAGAACCTATCAAAGGAGATCATTGCCTGCTAGCAAAATCCATTACGATTGTTTTAACCATTTTTTGACCTGTCTTAAAAGATAACGTGACTGCCAATAGCTTTCTTTAGGTACACTAGCTGTTAAGAGGAACATTGCACTTAGGTCAGAGTAAAGTCTTTCAAATGAAGATCTGAGTTGATCAGTATCCCCAAAACCTGCAGTCAGGTGTGTCTCTCAAAGCTGTAAGGTGCCCACCTCTGCTCACCTCAGAATCCACAGCTTCCAAACTGCCTACAGAGAGAAAGGGCGTGCTTGTGTTTTGGAGGCAGCTCAGTGAAGGCACTTGCTACCCTTTCCTTCTGTTTCTGACAGTTCAGAAAGTATGTCAGATAGTGCTGGTTTGTCTCGCCTACAAAGCAGGGTACAGAAAGCTGAAACTCAAGTTGTAACTGAGCAACTCTGTAGTATAGTTTTTAAGCAAGTCAGAACAAGTTTTTGTGCTACCTGAATGTGCAGCGTGGGTAGAGAGTACTTGGAAAGTAGTATAAGGTGCAGCAACTTTTCTGAAGATTCTGTAAAAGCTTCCTTGTGGTGGATCACAGTAATTTCTTCAACATTACACTAAACACGTGGCAAATGAGGTGCTGCTCCAATCTGAAGGAATCTGTATCCTAAAAGAGTGATGAGAGAGCATAAACTATTGATAGGAACAGCTCTCAAGTGAAGAATCTGGAAGTAGTGAGCGGGAATAGCTGACAGCATACAGGGTAATACGAAGTAGCACAAAGAGATGAAGGGAGTGCTTGGGAGGTGTTTGGTTAGAAGATGTGGGTGTAGGGTGTGACTGTAGAGGCAGGGATGCAGTGATTCTTGAGCAACCATGGCAAGCTGACCCTTCAAAGGCAAGATTGGCAGTGCATGCTTTATGGACTGAACTAAACCGTATCAGGCATGGAAAGCACAGTTAACCATCTGCTGCTGAGCTACACGTGATCAAAGTGGCTGAAACGGACAACTCATACACTGGGCTTTCAGGGCAGGAGTGGGAAGCTAATGAACAGGCATTCAGGTTGTGCACCTACCTTGCTAAGTTAGCAGAAAGGTTAGAATAGTTTCTGAAACAGTGCTGTGTGAGATTGATATGTGCTCTTCTGTGTAGCTTAAACAGTTGAAACTTCTATCAAATGAGAATGCAGAACGCCTGCCTAATGAGGTTTAAGCAGTTAATTTTTCAGGTCATCACTGTTTTTACTGTTGTGTTCCTTGGATTCAAGGATTTACACTTTTTTTTTTCACTCCTTTTAAAAGATTTAGTCTGTATAGCCATGCGTCTGAAATGCAGATCTTAAATGTGAAAAATCACCACCTGTTCAGGGGACTGCTGGCTTCAAATCCAAGCTCTGGATGTATTTCTGTTTTGGAGGTCAACAGTAAGATCAGTGTGCCATTTAACTGAAGGACTTGGCCAAATAAGCCCAAATGAAACTACTATCACCTGTATGTTTTCAGTTGACTTCTAATGTTTATCAGCATTGTACTGGAGTCTGTATTGTGTGAAGTTTGCAGCTTTGGTTTGCTAGTGGAAGATCACAGTTTTTTTGGGGGGAATGAAGTAGGGGGAACAAGCTGAAGAAAGTGTGAGCTTCTAGGCACAGAAGTGAATGACAAAGCATTGATATCACAAGCTGATCATCTTCTGGTTGCAAACTCTGAACAGCATGTACTCAAAGCATGTCCAGTCAGACTTAGTTACTACTTCCACCTTGTGAGCAGTTGGGCCCTAACTCTACAGAGTGGTGTGATGAGTACTGTGGGCTTTTTAGCTTGGGCTAGCTTCTCTGTGCAACAGAGGAGAGAAGCAGACTTTCTGCTGCTATGATATCGAACCCTAATTAAACAACTGAATGCATTTGAGTCGGCCTTTTTCCAAATCTGGTTGACTGTCTGGTTCTATTACACATAATGGGTGTAGTGAGGTACATATTGACCACTGTGGCTGAGATTCACCTTCTGCCAAATCACCAAGGGAGCATGGGAGAAATCTGTCTTAATGTTGATAACACTTGTTATGGCTCCTGGGTTAGCTACAGGAGATAGCTGTGAACTTGGCTTTCGAGCTGTTACAGATAAAAGCATAACAGATAGCACAACATCTGCCACTAGAGAACCTCTCTAATACAACACTGTTTTGCAACAGTTATGTCAGAGCTTAAAGTGATGCTGACCTTCTGGTGGAAATGGGCTGAAATCCTCTCCAATTGCATTTTGATTGCCTCTTCCACTGAACAAGTTGGACACTGTATAGCCTAGCAGGAAGCAGACCTGTCAGGTCTTTCTACTTTCCAGCCTTTTAATATTCCTCAGGGAGTTAACCCATACCTGTGGGTTGGAGGCTTACTCCACAAGAGTGATTTATTGCTGTAAATGTTGTCCATAGAGTAGCTTGCATCAGAGGAAAATCTTCTGGATATTTCTAGCTTCCAGGTAACTAGGAGATCCTGACATACAGAATTTGGCTCCAGAAGAAGTAGATTAATGTCTCTCTTCACATATTTGCCTTGCCTGTCCTTCTGTTAAGCTATGCAAAGCACTTCTCCCTGAGTAACTTTGCTCCCCTGACTACCTCAAGGCTTGAAAAACTATTTAAGTCCTTGTAAGAAATGACTTGACTGACTCAATACACATGAATATACTTTCTATGACTTCTTGGCTATAAAGCATTCAGTTAGAAGGCAAATAGTTAGAAAAAGCTTATGATATTTTATTGTGTAAACTAACTACATCGGATAAGCGCTAAATTTAAACTTTCTTTTTTTCCAGTCAGGTCAATTCAGTGAAGATATGATTCCTACTGTGGGCTTCAACATGAGAAAAGTTACAAAGGGTAATGTGACAATAAAGGTATGTTACCATTGTTGACTTGTTGCTTTTTAAACCCATGCAAGATGGTCTTCAGCTTCTAGTTTAAAATTTATGTATTTGCTCTATTTTGCTTCCACCGTTGGGACAAATATAGGAAGGGCTTAGCTAAATCTGTTAAATAGCTTAAGAATACACATATGTTTATTTATGATGTTTCTTAAAAGAGAATCTGTGTGTGATTTCAAGGTTCGTGGACTAGTTAAAGCAATGTTGTGATAATGCTATCTGGCTTTAATCTGAGTTAATTTTCACATGTTTAGGGCCCAGAGATCCTCCTCTTCTGCTCATTGATATTGCTTAAGGGAAGGCTTACATCAAAAGCAAAGTTTTAAGTCAATACATCTTATTTTATTTTCCTGTATACTGCAGTGTGTAAACTTAGTACACAGGTGTGTTCTGGCATCTGTTGTGAGATGCTCTAGTTTGCATCTTGTGCTGTTGGGCCTGCAAGCTTTGAGCAACTGTACAAGGGATTATTTCTGTTGTAACATGTGACAGGTCCTGCAGCTGGCCTAAGGAGAAAGGAAAAACTGTGTTTTTATTTCTTGTCTTATCTTTGTGTGACGTGTTTAAACATAGTGCGTGGCTAAATTGTCTTTTTCCCCTTGCCTTAAGATTTGGGATATAGGAGGGCAGCCACGATTCCGAAGCATGTGGGAGCGATATTGCAGAGGAGTTAATGCTATTGTGTAAGTGTCTCCTTCCTTCAGCTAGTACTTAACTTCAGATTTGCTTTTCTTCTGTGTGTAGCCTTTCTAACAGGGCATGCTTGGCTTGGTAGTACTTGTTTTATTTTGAAACTGTACTGCAACCATATTGACCTTTTTTACCCTTAAGTTCAGGGCTCAAGATGGGTTATTTTCTTATTGCTGTCTGATCTGGAGTACTAACTACTTCCTGTCTGAACTGGGTGGCAGTTCTGTCTAACTGAAAGAATTTTCCATCTCCTCTGATCTTAGAGAATTTTTTAAAAGAACCAAATTCTTTGCTCAGAACACCTAGCTTTGTTTAAAGCCTTGTTGAATGTGCTCAAAACTGACAGTGTAAAGGAAAGACTGCTGTTTCTGAAGTAGTTCAGTCTCACTGACCTAACCTTAAATTCTCTTTAAAGCTACATGGTAGATGCTGCAGATCGTGAAAAAATAGAAGCCTCTCGAAATGAGCTGCATAATCTTCTAGATAAGCCACAGTTACAAGGAATCCCTGTAAGTAATGTTGCCTTACATAGTAGTAAACTTGCTTGAGGAATGTGCATAACTGGCAACTCTGAAGTCTGGCTTGAACTCTTAAGTCAAGTGTAAGGTCTAACCTTCCTGGTTAGTATAAGCATGAACAATACCTGCCCCTAGTGCCTTAAATAAAATTGTTGACCTCAGTCAATCCTTCAGTGATCTTATTGTTCGGTGCCCACAAAAAAAAAAAGTAAAATTGGAACAGGAGTTTAGAGTATTCCACAGTATGAGTTTGTGCTGTCTTCTAGGGTCTACTATAGTACAGGTTAACTAGTGTACAGAAGTATAGGGTAAGTTTGGGGAATCTCATGTGAAAGTCTACTGGGATTGTTCTCAGTTTTATCAGCTGATGTATTCTCATGCGTGCTTTTTGCACATAGCAGTTTATTTTTACTCCCTTCTTTCCCTGTGACTAGGTGAATCTTCCTTCTTGGTCTGGTTTAATAGTGAATGTCTCATTCCTTTAGATTTAATAGCCTAGTGCAGACTGCTTGTCAGGCTCCCCTGAAGTTTGTTGTTTGTGTGGTGGTGTGGTTTTTTTTTTTTCTTTAAATAAAAAAAGCAAAGCTGCAACCTTTTCCTTCTACTCTGGATTTCAGGTTCTAGTACTTGGAAATAAGAGAGACCTTCCTAATGCTTTGGATGAGAAACAGCTAATTGAAAAGATGTAAGTCTAACCCTTCCTAAGACAGGCTACTTTAACACAATAATGAATTAATGTAGATAGGATTGTTAAGATCAAGAAGCTTGCATTTATAAGTAGAAAACCCAGCAACAGGAGGTAGCTGAAACATTGTACAGAAAAAAGTTATATGGACAAGATGAAGGGCAACAGTTTAGATTCTCAGGATAAGAGTCCTTGTTATAAGTGAAGTGTATGTTGAAATGTTCTCTCTTTCGTAGGAACCTTGCTGCTATTCAGGACAGAGAAATCTGCTGCTACTCAATTTCTTGCAAAGAGAAAGATAATATAGGTAACTATTAATCCAGAATGCTAAGCGTTATGAAGAGTTGTCAGAGGATCAATTGGGGGATTGTAACATCTTAAACACAAGTTTCCTGGCTTCAGGAAACTGGTAACAGATCAAAGAACAATGTGTAAGTGCACTGGTGAAATTCAGTGTAACTCCTGATGGCAGTGAGGAAGCTTGACTGGTATTAAAGTTGTAGGGGTTGTAGTTATCAAAATGTATGCCAGTCTTCTGTGAAATCTGCTGCCTTTAGTCACTTTGCAGCAAATAGCTGACTAGTCTCACTGTTAGCTTGGCCTAAATGATTTTATACTTCTACCAGGTACTCTCAACTCTGCCTCACTTCATGAGGCTAGCAAGTACTACTTCTTCCCTTGCCATCTTATCAAAACAGTTCATGTTGTGGCCTATGCTAGTCACTACTTCATGCAGCCAAACAGTAAATTTTTCTGGTGCTGACATCAATTGGAGTTGATGAATTTCTGGAGTTCAAAGGCAGAAACCATGGTACTGTGTCATACTAAGTACTTGACAGTAGTATTGTAAGTAAACTGAGTAACCTCAACTGAATGAAAACACTGTACTTAGCAACACTTGCCATCCTTCTCGTGATGCCTTCTTGTGGCTGCCGTGAGATTAACACTGGTTCACTGGCAGGCTAACATGAGTTTACTGATGAGGGAAACTTCAGGCTGGTGGTCACAGGAACAAGCTGTAGAGGATACCAGAACTGCTTTATATTACGGACTCACCTTCTTTCCAGGAAAAATGAACAGCCTATGGAACTCTGGCTTCTTATCCAAGAAGACCCTGTTACCTTGCTGTCAGTTACAGATTCAAGCATGGTGGACAGGAGAAGCAGATACTCCCTTCTATTGTATCTCCCACACCAGGCTAACAGCACAGCTGAACGTCCCTGATGCTATAGGGAAGGTGCTGCTGGAAGCATTGGGCTGGTACGATGCTAGTGCATTTCACTTCCTTAGGAGACCTTCAGGAGCTTGATGCCTTGTAGTGTAGGGCTAAGTAACTTTGCTCTCATCAGGTGAGGAGAGGCAGACTGGCTAAACAGAGCAATGTTGATCTGAAACTAATTGTGTGAGCCCTACCAAAGTATAAGATTAAGAGATGTCTTTTCCCTAGAGGTGTAGTTGACTGAGAAACCAGGATGTTTGGGGCAGTTCCTTTAAATGTTATTTAAAGGATGCTGGGCATTTATAAGACCAAAGCACAGACAGCAAGCATTCAAAAAAAAATAAAATCATTCTGTTGATCTGTCATAGACCATCCTCTAGAGAAGGGCTTGGATATTCCTGTCATGTATTTGAGGACACTGGCATACCAAAGTGATGCCAGTTGTACAAATACAGGTAGACGCTTCAATATGGACCTTCTCTTCTCTCTCTCTTTAGATATCACGCTTCAGTGGCTTATTCAGCATTCAAAATCTAGAAGAAGCTGAAGTCTTCCTGGAATCTCCAGTACCAGTTGGCCATAATCTCAATTGTCCACTTCCCTCCATAATGAGATCCTACCCAAAAATCCTGTATCAAGAATCTGCCTTTTCACGGTTCATTTCTCATGTGCACTGCTGAAGACTTGTATTCCTATTCTGTCACAAAACAACTAGAGTTGTCATGATAAAGTCAGCACAAATATTTATTTTACAACCATCTATGGTGGGAGGGTTGTGGGGGGCTTTTTAAAAAAATATCTCTCTACCATGTTAACTACAATGGTACACTCTGTTCTGGTTTTTCAGGGCCAGGTTTTTATATGATTTTCAGCAAGTGTTTTATTTCTAGTGTTTAGTGGCTTGAAGATGCTGATGCTTGACAGCATTAAGATTCTGTAAGATGCCACATACAGTAGTTAGAAAACATTTAAGCGTGAGTTGTGGGATACTGATTTATCTCACAAATGCATGTGATGTGTGTATGTAAGCAGAGAAATGGAAACTGTTTGCAGAGGGGAGCACAAGGCATAGATCAGCATCACTAATCTACAGCTGGGATCTTATCCTGTCACTTGAAAAAGAAAACTCTCATGATGAATTAGGAAAGAGTCAACTGTTTAAAACCATTTTGTTGCTTCTGTTTAACATTTGTGTGGGGGATGGGAATGGACTGTTCTGTCAAGCTTTCAAAAATCGGAGTATTCCAGCATGAAAACAAATTGCTAGGAACATCAGACTTTCTTCAAACGCATTTTTCTATCTACAGATACTAGTGGTCTCTCTCTGAAACCAGAACACACATTCTGAGCAGCTGCATGACACTTAAATTACTGATGTTTTTGTATAGAGTCAGTTGTTGACCTTTAGCACAATACGTATGTGATTGTCTAGTGTCTCTCCTGCTCATGAAATGGCTGGGCACAGTATCACCTGGTGCTATGGAATATCTAGGCTATTGTGACAACTCTAGACCTGCCTGCTTTCTTGATGTAACCATGTGCAAAGTCTGTAAGTTGCAAGATGAAATGTTCTACTGTGTCAAAGCACAAGAGAGCCAACGAATTGATCCTGTTTCTTGATTAGCTCCTACAGTATAGGGAAGTATGTATAAACTAAAGATTGTAATGTTTTTGTAGCTTTACTTTCTCAATGACTTCAGTATATTTAAAGGGACAGACTTGTTAAGGCTGGTTTATTCATACAGTAATGTCAGTGTAGCTTACTAGTGTATGCAAATACATGGTACACCTGCTTGTGTTGCCTCACACTGTGTGTGATTCTTCACCTAAATGTAGTTTGCATTGTGTCGGAGTCTTTGGTTGGGAACACTGTTTAGTCCATATCAGTCACCACAAGCCAGTTTTATTTTAGACTGCCATGGCCTTACTGTTCTGTACCAACTATCGCACTGTTGCACAGACACTACATGCTGCCTGCGTTCAGTCTGAACTTGCATTTTAACTTTTTGTCCCCTTTCAGTTCTCTGAAGCATGATTTCAATGAATTCATACTCTGGTGCTGTAGAGGAGAGGGTATATTAACTTGCTACTGTAGTCCCTAGTTCACCAGGAACTGCTACAGTTACTTTTATTTAGCAAACTTGCTTGTGCCTAAAATAAGGAAACTAAATTAGAATGTGTGAATCTTTGTGGGGGACCAGGTCACTGTTTAGTTAACTGGCCTATAGCTAAACTTGATGTGTTTGGTGTTTATATAATTCACTGCTTTCAGCGTTTATGGCATCCAAACACTACCGATTGTTAACCTGTGCATTACTCTCTGCATGTGAACAACTTAAACAATTACTGAACTTTGTAAATACGTGAATTTTTTTATTTAGGTGGATGCGTATGTTGGTTTACTGCTCTTCAGCTTTATTCAATAAACTTATGTTTTGAGGGTTGTATTGACACTTAACTGACTGACTTGAGTTGATGTGGCTTAACTCATGGAAATACATCACGGGATGTCTGTCTCCTCTCCCACAAGACTACAGTGGGGGAAGAAGGCTCAGTAAATACCTGAGCTTCTTTGTGTTCTGTGGTTCAACTATTCGAGTGAAATGCTTATAAAACTACCTTTCAGGCTTGGGGCTTTCTCAGCTTACATGAGCAAGCTTAGCTAGTCAGTCTCAGCAGGCTACAGTGCTTTTTTTATGTTTATGAAAAGCACTGGTCAGCTGAAGGATCTTAAGTAGGGCCAGCCTTCTGGAGCTCTGTTTTCAGGAGAAAAATGCGTATGTCTGCAAGCTTGTTTCTTGTTGTCAAGCCTAGAGTAAAACCTTTGCTTTTCTAGCACAAGTGTCAGATCTAGCAGTGCCTGATCATTCACTGCCAATTAAAGCATGAAGATTCTTAGCTCATTGGAAAGTGAGGCTTTTGTTGACTGAGGTCTTGAACAAAATCTTTGTGATTTTAACGTGAAGTTACACTGGCCGTTCTTCCCAAATTATTTGTTGCATTGATTTCTCGAGTCACTGATTAACTTTTACGACCATGTGTCAACATCTTCCAAGTGATGGTAACAAATTGGACGTCTTCTATTCACAGCTTGCCTCCATGTAAGCTTTCAAACTTACTGAGCTGTAACAGGTTAGTTTTTAGGCCGGAGTACTGGTCAGTTAGCATCGTTCACGTGTAATGTGGCTGGTGGGAAGGACTAATGAACTGTTGAGTTCATTAAAAAGACCACGTGCATATTTCTTCAGTTGATGGGGTTTCCTGCATGCAGAACAAGCTGCCTGGAGTTAACATTCAAAGCAAAATGCCTCTAGACACAAAATCTGAAAACAATGTTACTGCTGTAAGATTTGTTACCCTGATTGGTGTGATACCGGTACTAATCGCTTAAATCAGCTGTGGTGTGAACTTGACCGACAGCTGTTTGCTTAATGTGGTATTTAAGTAATAGTTTCTGCTTCTAAATGTAAATAGCAAGGAGAGCTACACTGACCATCTGTGTCATGTGTACTCTAAAAAGTCCATTTGTATTATTTCATGAAATTACTTCACCTAGGTTTTCACAACCATTCTTGTACAGTTCTTCCAGATCCCTTTAGTTAGTCACACGGCAGAAATGTAGACCTTGAAGAGACTATTTGAATCCAGTGCAGAGGATTACACTTTTTCTTTTTGAGGGCTTGATTAACTTTCCAACTACCTTCATTTTGAAACAGAAAGGAAGTGTAGGAAGTCTTTCCAGAGAAGTGAGGCTGTTCTTGCCACCTTTCAGCCTTGGACTGAAAAAAACTACTCACTCATCTGGCACAGTTAAATCCAAGGTTAAACCCTTTCTGTTCTAATAAAGGTGTGGAGCTTAAGATAGACATTACCAGTGTTGTCTGCTGAACTTGGATGCTATAGCTGTGTTCTGCTTCTAGAAACCTATTAGGCCAATCTAATCTCTCATGATGATTACTTGTCTCAGGCTTTTATAGTGAGCCTGGGCAGTAAAAAGAGACTGATTAAATTTCTCATTCTCTTAACAAAAGTTGCCTTTGGGGATACATTTTAGTAACATAAATTATTGTACTTAAACATCAATAGCTGTAGTCCTGAAACTCTGTTCTGATGTATCTGCAATAGGTCTTGACCATTAGCATGTTAAGAAAACTGGGCCTTGTGAAAAGGTAAATACTGAGCCAGAGACAACTCATGGTCATGAATATGCATGTAAGTTAGACACTAGTCATACATTTATGACCTCATGATGTGTTGGTATTGTATGGCATCCCGATGATAGCTGTCAACTCTAAATGCTTCTTGTTGGTTTTGTTCAGTACAAGCAATCACTCTTAATGATCACAGAGCAGTGTCTCTCTAGCCTAGACTGGGAAGAAATGTTTGTGCGTGCACCCACGGCACTAGGCCATGTGAAGGTTTTGCTTGGAGTGTTAATGTCCTGTCAACTTTAGTGTGGATGGTGGTTTCTTTAAGTGCAATTACAGTGCAGCATAATTCTCATCATCACCCCGAGTACAGCCGAGTGTCTTAGCAGTTGCACAGAGCAATTCTGTCCCACCACTTGGCAACACGAAAAATCCACAAATGTGGTGCTGTTTCATGATCTGTGGAAGTAATAACCTAGTTCCTTAGCGATTTGTGTTTTCTCTTTCCATCTTTATGGAAACAGGTTGGAAAGATGGTCCTTTTTGGATGCTGACATATAAAATAGCATAATCTTCACTTTCTGGTAGAAGAAAGGAGGCCAAAGAAAATGCCTTAAACCATCTCTCTGGTTAAATTAATATAGGAATGTTGTGCAGGGATCTATAATAACTTGAAGTATGACTCAGCTGGATTATCAAGCTTTCAACTTTTCTAAGGTTTAATTTTATAGTTACTGTGGCTGTGCAATGGCATGTTGTGATTTGCTTTGTGCGTGTTTACTGAATGTGAAAGAAACGCGCTTCCTCCCCGTAGCATGCCCCAGCACTGCTCCCTGCTGTCTTGCTTTTGCACTGACCCTGACTGGAGAGAGCTGTCGGAGTTCTAAATAGCGGGGTGTAAATCAGGTTATTTAAGCTATCTTGCTAAGAGCGGTGCATTGCTGAGCACACAAAATGTGCAAAGCAATGAATCATGTTAAAGGAGAAGTAGTGTGTGAATGCCTGAGACTGGTATGAGCTTCAGGACCTTTATTCTGTTGCTTTAGGACTACAGAAGCTCAATGTTAAAGTATGCCTTGGTGAAACATTGGGGTTTTCTTTTACATGTCGCTTAAATAACAAAACCAGAATGGCACTCAGAGTGGGTATGCACATAGTCTTTCAAGGGAGAAGTAAAATATTCGATGTTTTTATTTCCATCACAGTGGAAGGCGGGTAAGTAGACCTTTGTGCCAGGATTAGTGCCTTTTAATTATGACATTACAGGTTTTATTCTGTTAAAGGCAACATCTATCATTGTGATCATTTTGAAGTGCTTCAATAAAGTGTTGTTGAAAACCATTCTTTTGCATATTCATCTGTAGCAGCACAGCTGCTTTTATTATTGTTAGAAACGTGTAAGAAGCCCTCATTACCAAACTGAGGGAAGCATTGTTATACTTAAGCTAAACTAAACACATCTATGCTAAAACTTAATTCTTTAGATCATCTGTGAGAGGAGCAAATAGGTTGACTCCGTGAAGCACTCCTCTAACGTGGTATTGCTTCCATGTAGGCAGATACATTCGAGTAGTAAATTCAAGAAGTCTTTTCTGGCCTAATTAGGAAACATCACGTTTTAAACGCTGTCATAAAATGGTGATCTTGAGTATATGAGTAAGGTTATTCTAAATGAATTCTAAAGTTCATGTTTTCGTTTCAGGGGAAAAAAAAAAAAAGTAGTTGAATACTGTTGCCTGGTTGATGCTTGGTCAGCGTGTGCTGTGTGTTAGAGTGGTTTCTGTGGAAACTGGTGGGAGCATTAACTACATAACTTCATCTTGAGAGAGTGACTGTAAGCCTTGTGCTCAGAGAGGGGGGCAACTTTCTGAGTAGTCGGTCTGTGAAAATCACTTCTGATTACGGCTTTGCTTTAGATGCTGAAAGCATTTGTTGGTCTGATTTGTTTCTCTCTGAAAAGACCTTTTGGGTAGAAGTTCATAAACCGTATTATTCAACAAAGCAAATATGTGAGTAGAGAAAGAAAAAGCTGTTGTGTGTGAAACTTAAAGCTGACCTTCATTCTCACTGGAGTCTGAGTGAAGCAAACTGGTAAGTTGCTTCTGTACAATTGTGTTGAGATGTGGAAGGATATTTCAGTCTTTTCAACAATGAGGAATTTTCTCACTTTTAGAGTCAATAAATGAATCCCCTTCTTGGTGTGAATAATAATATTTGTGGTGCATAAGGAGGAAAACATTAAAAAGATGCATGAATTCCACAGATTGAGGAAAGGAATTGAAAGAGCAACGTGAGGTTGCTATGTTTGAACAGGCTAGAGGATTTTAAGAGGAGTCAGCATACAGAAGTCTTGATGGGGCACTGAATTGTGATTTATTTATTTAGAATTGTTCTTTCTACTGTTTCTGTTGCAATGAATGGAAAACAAAGAGCAAGATCTGACTTCTGAAATAGTATAAAATACAGGCTGAAGACAAATCATTAGTGTCTGGTGGTCTGTCTATGCGTGATAACAGTCTTTAAATATTTTTTTTTCCCTGCATACGGATTTTTCATATTTCTATCAAATTTCTTCATAACAAGTCATGCACTTTCTTGCTAAAAGGATGCAACGCTAGAGTGAACACCAGTCCTTAGTTCAGTGATAAATCAGTTGAGCTTGTAAGCACAGTTACTAGTGATGCTGTTAAGGTTTCTGGGGTTGCTCAGAGATGTGTGCCTCCTCTTTACCTCCCCCAGCTGTAGTTTCTTCACTGGCTTTTCTGTTCTTTTGACTGTCTTTGAGGGGTTTTGGTTTTACCAGTACTGCCTGACTCTGTTTTCACTTTCACATCTACGATTTGCAAGTGGCATTTGTCAGCTTTTGTATTTATGCTGCTTTCTGAGAACTCCAGCTGCCTTGGAGCTTGTTCTTTGCTCTCTTCCAGTGCTGCATCAAACGCTGGTTCGCCATGTGCTTGGCCCTGCTGTAGTTACACCCGTTGCTCTGTTTCCCATCTCGCCGTTTGAACGGTTCGGCCGTCGGTTCTGCCGTTGCGTGAAGGGAAGCCCTGCATCCATCTGCCCTGCTTTCATGGCCCAAGAGCACGGCGTGGCTTTCCTCTGAGCTGCTGCCCTGTCTCAACCTGAGGCGTGGAGGATTGCTCCCTAGCTGTGATGTTTGGCTGCCGCAGGCCACAGCGAGGCTCTCCTGATGCTGTCTGTGGGGTAAGTGGGCCTGGGCTGTGCTAGCAGCAGGACAGATGAACTTTACTGGAACGGTTGGGGTGGTTTTCTTTGGAAAATGATTCCAAGAAACTAAACATCAAATTTAGCAGTGATTCAGTA
>NW_009633530.1:0-11275 GCF_000690535.1 Cariama cristata
AAAGGGCGCCCGCAAAATTAAACCTCAGCGCGAACGGGAGGGGTGCACATCTCCCCACCTCTGAACACGCAGCCGAATAAGGCCCCATTTAGGGTCTTTCTGCCCAGAGAGGGTTTCCCTCGCCTTCACAGATGATGAAGTAGTTATTAACGAAGAGTTTTCCTCGTTAATTAATGGAGTTCTCCGAACTAACCCCCGTGCGAACCCCCGGAGCACGGCGCAGGCTGCCAGCTGCAGGTGTACCCCAGCCCATCCACCTCCAGCCCCAGTGTATCGGCTCTGATGGCTACCGATTGTGCGGAAAGCCGCTCTCAGAGGAGAAAGTACATCTGGTCATCTGCAGGAATACACTAAAAGTATTCTTACCGGGAAAAAAGAAGAAAGGCAACATTAAAAATGCTGAAAATTAAGACCAAAAAGGTATAGCCTATGAAACCTCTCATTATAGGAAAACAGACAGCAGCATTCAAATAATATTTGAAGTTTCATAATCAAACAAAATACTACTCACTAAGGAAGGTGCACAGAAAACAGCTATGCATTTTTCTTCTGGTATTTAAAGAATTCTCACCAAACATAGCTTCAAAAAAAAAAGTTCCACATTCTTCTGATCCAGTAAGACATTAAGAAAGATTTTACTTTTACATGTGTTGTAACAATTCTCCTTGTTCGTAGCAATCGTTCTTCTGTAGGAGCAGGTTTGCCTGACATCTCAAATCACACGTATAAAAAGAGTAGTTCTTTGTCAAGCTACACGTATCCAACAAGTTGTAGATCTAGAATAGCGAGTTATAGACAGGTTAAGAAAAAGCAATTTTAACTCTAAATCACTGCATGTATATATGTTTGTGGAATGCAACTTTTACAAATAGAATGCTGTAAATCTCTGACAACTACAACTGTGCTTCCAAGAATATTTAGAACATGAAGCAAATTATTTCTCTGAAACCTTCTGAAGGTTTCCTACAGTTTATTTCAAACTACGTATCCTGAATTCTGCTTTGAGCCAAGGGAACTGAATGCTTTAGTGCTATGCAGGCTCTAAAGGCATTTTGCTATCATCTAGCTTTTGGTCACTTCTGTTCTGAAGACCCACCCACATATGTACATAAATACTCTTAAAGAGTATTTTACTTTTTTTTTTTTCTATTTTCTAATCTGCCGGAACAAATCAGAAGGCTGGCAACACACTGCCCAATGCCTAACAATGGGCCAAGACCACCCACCCCTACCTAAAGTCGAAGCAGGCAAGCTTTTGCAGTGCAGATCTACGCTATCGGTCCAGGGACGATGCGTATTTGAAGACTTCTCTTGTTTGCATATGCAAGCCACAGAGCATGGCCAGCAAAATTACAGATACAAAGTTAATAATCACCTTTTTTTTTTTAATCCTTGTGTCGAGGGTAAGGATTATGGTTGTTTCATAAGTAATTATCCTGCAAAATCAGGATGAAGGCTGACATCCACAGTCGTTATCTGTGTCCCAGTTGACTGCTGTGGTCACCTCTGCTTCCTTCCCCTTCAATATGCCTTACAACATATACTTCAAAACATTAAAAAAAAAATGCACTTCCACAGTGGCAGAATTCCAGTTTTGTGCTACCTCCAGAAGCACAAAACGTTGAGGGCAGCCTTGGCTGTTACCTCAGCTCAACAAAAGATATCAGAAGATAAGCTGACACTATTAATTTCATTAATTTTCTCACTTTCTGCTGGTTGTTCTATCCCATGCTTAGTTTCTGAAAGCAAGAGATAACTATTATTGTATGACAGATTTATAGAAAATTTTGATATGAGACTATAAAAAAATCAAAATATAAGCTCTCTCTAGCATAAATGCATACATCTGTGGGAAGAAATTGATTTTGAAATTACACCATCCTTTCTTACACTGATTTGGGACAACTACCATGGGAGCCTACTTCCATTCTTCTTTGAAGTGATATAATAAACAGCTGTTACTCCCCAAATCTGGCCTGCTTAAATATTTCTCTATCTCCCAACACAGTGCCCACCTTTCGAGAGCATTTTCATGGAGAACGTGCAAACTTCATTACAAAGGACACTGAGTGATCATCACTGCACAAAAGGGCCCTTCCACATGTCCCCCAGCTCATGCTGCTCCACCTGTGGAGCAAGGAAGAAGCAGACATGACATGACTACTTTCTGGATCATCAATGAACAATATTCCAGGCATGTAATGCAGCATCGTAGCTGAACATTTATATCGCAGAAATTACAAAGTTCATAGGAAATACACACATGCTTTTCCCTCTAGGTCAGGTAGTCATCTGTCCAACTTGGTTGCAGTCAACTATCGTACACTTTCCCTGGATTGCTTGACAAAACAGATTTTTTTTAAACAGACTCAGAGGACCTTTAAGAAGATAAGGGCACTTTTACCCTCTTGTAGCAACTTCATTCACCACCGACTGCCAAGTATGACAGACAGCATTGAACATCGTTGGCCGATCCTAGAGGAGGGGTATCTGAAGACTGCTGTAACAACAGTGTTCAAGGCTCAGCATCCTTACTTACATGCAGTTAATACAACAGCACCGAACTATTCCTTCAGCAGTCTGGACCTTTTATGAGACAGATCCAGTGACTTTTTACAGCTGTTGAAAGCAGTCAGTTTGGCTCACTCTTTAATTACTTATTGTGGCAATACAAAGGAAGTCAAGGTAGATCACAACAACGCCTGTTCCTGCTTACAATCCGTATTCCTCAGCTTTCTCAAAGTTAAGACAATTGTGGCCTATGTTGAAAAGTCATCCCTGGAACAGCTTAGCTGAGGTAACCCCAGCAGGTACACAGTAAATGAAGCAGAATCATGAGAAATTTAATAGATCTTTCACGTAGCCTTCCACAGAAAATCATTTTAAGACAGCTATAATACTCGTTTGGCCTGCTTGCTTAGAAATGACATGGCTCAGTGAGAGGAAAGAAAAAAAAAATCTGCCTTGGAAGGTGATATAGCAAGCATTTACCTTCTAAGCTTCTAGCAACACAACATCTTTATCATTATCACTAATGAACATGCCGGAGGCTTGACAGCTAGCAAAGATACACCCCAAAAAATGATAGCACACATCTTTGTTGATAAGTGTCATTGCAGATCTAGACAAGATTTTAATTTTGCTCTCTTATCTATTAATGAGCATCATCAAAAGCATCTCAGTGTTTTCAGTTATCTTGGTTATTGTCCAAAGTATTGACTTTATCGGAAGCTTGAAAAATACAAACCTTTATTGGAGTTTTTCCTACTGTTAGCATTTAAACGTACCAGCTGATTGGACTCCTTCCTTTTTCAGTAATGGCACTTACTATCTTTGAAGCTATATATGGGTTAGTGATGGTTTGATGATTAGACTACCCTGGGAGCATTCATACAGTTGAACTGTTAGCGAGTTTTCAGGTGACAATCTTTTTCATCTGACCAAATTAACATCATTTGCCACAATGTAAGTTTTCTCCATATGTAGCTAAAAATCTTTTCCTAAATAATCACAAAAGCCACACTTGGTTCAAAAAGAAGATAACTTTGGAATACACTGCCTTCAGCTCCAAAGAGGAGGTTATCTTGAAAGGCTTTGCCAAAGGACTATCATCACTCATCTGTGCAATGCAGTTGATCAATATACATCCTCACTATCTTGTGATAACACTGCAATGACTATGGTCTAGGTAGGCAAATGGCCTCCAGGAAGACTATGATTTCATCTTATATCTCAGTTTTGGGGAACAAATGCATAATGGCTAGACCAAAAAAAAAAAACCCAAAAGTCTTGGCCAGCAGTATGTTAAGAGAAGGGCCCACTGCAGCTCAGAACTACCACTCCTCTTGGCTTCCAGGTAGCAGCAGGTTCTCTCAGAATCTGAATCCCAGAGCTCGGAGGTTCCTCGATGCCACCCGCCTCACCATCTGCAGCTTGTTAGCCCTCCATGGCAGCCTTCCACACACAGCATTCACTAGCTGCACTCAAAATCACGTCTTTTACCCAAAACCTGCTTCTCCTTCACTCGTCATTGCCTCTGGAGTGAAGGAAAATAAGAAATAAGTAAGCGCAATTTTTTTTTTAAACCATTGACAACACACAGAGCAGCACACATCCTCCTGCATCTTCAGGGTTACCTCTAAAGAGGTGGAATAAGGGAAAAACAGGCCATAATTTTTAAAACAATAACAATATGTGTATATACAACACAGCATCTTAGGTGTATATTTGTACTACATACACTTAAGTGTAATGTCTACTATTAGGCATTTTCATACTGAATCCTGAAGTAGATTTAAGGCTTTTGCAACCACGCTCTGTGTTGACTTCTGTTCCTATCTTTACAAGACAGAGTAACAATAAATTGTTCCAATTTTAAAGATAGGCTTATTTGTATATAGTCATTTTATTCTTTTGCAAATTTTGAATGGATTTCAAAATTATAAAGCCTTTAAGATGGCATAAGCTTGCTGAGTATTACATATATATTTCTAAACCTATTTCTAATCTTAGTTCACTGAAAATGTAAACACAAGTATAATGGTTCTAGGAAATACAAACAATTTCTGCAAGCAAGATATGCATGTTAAGTACCTCTTCTATTTACAGAAGTAAATCTGAATTTTTAATATAAATTATGAATTAGCATGATACTACCATCTTAATTAACTACAATAATAAAGAATGCTAATTAGTGTGTTAGAGAAGGTGTTTTATTTCTTTGGATCTGATAGGAGGCATTTACTGATGCAGGATCAAGTGTCTTTGAACAGACAAGGACGGGGTAGCACCCTAACAAAACACTTGGAAGTGGTCCACAAGACTTTCCCCTGTATATTCTTCTTACTGATGTGTGTTTGGAAATTGAGTTCATATCTTTTTATAACAGATTTCTTTCATCATCATAACATCAAAAATATCAGAACTTTTTTTTTCCATTCTGTTCATTAATCTCTGAAGAACATCGGACACAAATCACTCACACAGGTGCAGAACTTCTGCCTCTCTGAACACTGAATTTAAAAAAAAAAAGGTATTTGAAATGTTGTATGGCAACAGCTCTGCAGTACGGAGTGAAGCAATGCAAGTGTGAGGAGAACCCAGTCTGTATATGCTCAGGTATACTAAGTACCTTTCTCCTTCCTCTAGGACCACAGACACCCCTGCCTCAAGTGGTCAAGATGTCAGTCACATCATGTTTCTAAAAGCTTCTGTAGCCCAACAGATTTAAGCACCTGAAACTTCTCCTCTACCCTTGCTACAGTATGATTTCCACGCTGTTGGATTCAAAGAAAGGCACTACTGAAAAACAGAGAAACAACCCCTCATCTATCCCACAACCTCAACCCCTTTTCTCCAAAAAACCAAGAGTATAAACTATTTAAGGCTTGCTTTGCCTTTCATTAAAAAATACCTTTTATGTTGAAATTTCCAGATTTCACAAAGTTTAAACATCACTATACCAGCCACATAAAGTAACATGATCTGTCTGCTTATAATATAAACAACTCTCATTTCACACAATGAAGTTGTTTAATAGTCTGTTTTAAATACCTTACAAAATTTTGCAGTAAGGTCAAGACATTGAGTTTATAATGTTAAAAAAGATAACCACCAAGCCTGGTCTGCTCTTTCCACAATCAAAACTGTACTTTCACTTTTGTTCACTTAAACGACCAGATAATGTTCAATACTCTATTTCATCTGCTAGGTTGCCATTAACATTCAATGTCAAACATCCGCAAGTGCTCCAATACTCTGCCAAAATACTACACGGCAGAAGCCTCTCCTTCCCATTCCATAGCCATGAGCAATGAAAACAGGGATGCAATTGAAATGCTGCCAGTACTGTCCACACACCTATTTTAGTGCTTATCTCAAGTACTAACCAATCTCGCAGTAAGTTCCCAGAGCAGCACATCGTTATTCCAATGCTTTTCTTTCCTATCAGGAAGAACTAAAGAGCGTATTTCACACATTCTAAAGTGAAGTACTCACTAAATAAAGATGCTAAAATAGAGGTGTATCAGCCAGAGAAGAGGGATCACACACTGATGATGGACAGTGTTCAGTTCAGTAATCTCCTGCTGCACATCCATCAGAAATCCCTCATGCACACCACCACTTCCTGGTTATTGCGAAGAGCCATCGAGTCCCTGCGTTAATCCTCTATTCCTTGCTGGCTGCAGCCTGGGGGACACAATGCCACTACATCACTCAGCAGCTAACCTGCCTTCACCTTACCTTAGCACCTATGAAACGAACAAACACACACAGCAGTGTTCGAGCTGTGTGTCCATACTCAAGTCAAAGGCATTTCCTTTCAACCCAGGAAGAAAAAAAGTGTACACTATGACATACACTTTAATTTCAGGTTATAGAAAGATAATAAAGAAACTAAAAGTAAATTCAAGGGTTAAACAAGTTCATTAAAACCTCTGGTGACTGTTGAGATAAGAGGATGTTTTTTAGATAGTAGACTGAAAGACAGTAACCAGTCTATCCAGAGAAATCTCCGTGGCCAAGAGAGAACATATTCTGAAGACTATTAGTTCAGCAAACCTAGTCAGGAGAGGGAAGAGTAAGGATGTAGAAACTGTCACTCATTCAGAAAGTGTTGTGAAAGGCAAAGAGCAGGAGGAAGAGGGGGAATAACATGAAAAGGAGAGGAAAACAACGGAGAGAACATGAAAACCACTAGAAATACGTTTTAAGTTAGAAAGCAAGGCAAAAGGTTTGGTTTCTTTGCATCATGTTTTAGTTCTATATTAAGTCGTATAGCATAATAACCCATAATAAACAATCCATAGGGATTTACATTTTGTTGTAGAAAAGTTCCCAATATGCTCTTTCTGTAAAGAGCTGGAACATGGTCATGTCATTAAAAATATTAAAATAGTCAAGTAGTATGACTTTGGGCAATTGGTCACATTAATTATTTCTATTGAAATGTGTCTTCCTTGGTTACAAACCAGACATACTTTGTAAATATATGTTGAACTCCAAACATGTACCCATTTCGGCAGCTATGCATTATTTAATGTTTTACTTCTGCACTGCTTAGGTAGTTGGGACACATTTCAGTGAGTGACAAGTACACGTTATTTTAGCCATGCTGACAGTCTGAGGTAGAACTTAGTCAACCTTGTCATACATCCCATATTTTCAATTGACTAAAATTGTGAAACACTTTTATATGTGTTTCTGTTTTATTTACCAATGGACAGTTATTGGCTGACTGTACACCTGAATGCTGTGCTTCATTTTGCCTCACTATGAAGATTTCTGTCTGGAAGAAAACACTGTAAGGATATTCTCAGAGACTGTTAAACCATCTCATTGCAACATAACTCAGGGGTTGTTCAAAGCATACTATTTAGGATTTCTCTCTTACAGTTTATAAAATAAAAGAACTCATCAAAAACATTCCAAACTCTCTGAATACAAAAACATTCCAAACTCTCTGAATAAAGTGCCTGTGTGTACATACATATTTAGCAAAAATGCTAAAAAAGCTTTACAGGTTAATCCTCTCGTAGTTCCAGAACTTTCAAGAACTATTTAGAATGTGCTTTTGTAAAAAAATACAGGGGTAAGAGGAAAGAAAAATATTTTCAGCAATTGCTTCCTGTAAGACTTCCCCTTCAGGAGAAATTATCTGGTAAAAATCTGTGTGCCAACTTAAACACATATTCATAATGTAAACAAGTGAAGGAGTCGAAACAGCACAGAAATCCCCACCCCTATTACCCATATAGTGAACATACACACATGCACAGGTACACATTCACACCACTTAAAAAATTTTCCAACAACATTAGGGCAACAGCTAGAAAAGATTGATTCATCATACCCAAGTTCAGTAGTTCATGAAGACAAGAAATCTCTAATTCTTTTAGAATCTGATCAAGTTGACAGGAGTGATCTCACCACTGAAAAGACCATGAACTTCCAACTACTGCAGGATCCAAGAATCTTCAACCTGATCAGAAATATTGGGGGGAGAAAAAAAATTTATCTAGTGCTACTATGGGCCAAAGCTAAACTAAAAAGTGTAACCCCACAAACAATTGCACCCTGAACTCTACATTGATGAGCAATAAAAAAACCCAACATTATAGACATTGTAAAGTAGAATGCATTTCTAGCCCCCCAACTCACAAGATCTTAGAGGAATTCATAACCACAGTTAAGTGTAACAACACAGGCCCAGGGTCCTTCGTCTTCTTTCCACGGATAACGCTAGTGATCCCGCTCACTGAGCGCCAGATCGGAAATAAAATGCCTGGTTGTAAACACACCACCTTAGTTTCCTATAAACAACACAGACAAATATTAAATGCACACAACTGTAAGTTCTTAGTATCTGAAAGCAATAAAAACTCTTTGAGGAAAACTGGGATTCTTCGTTTTTAGCTTTTTTTTTGGACATTTATTCTTCAGCTGATCAGCTACTTGCTGGAAACTTCATAAGGTTTACCAAAAACGTAATGTTACATACAATATTATAAAATGTTAGGGACTATTTTTAGTTTGATCCATCTAGAGAAATACTGACTTCCGGAGTACTATGTGAAATTAAAATTTACCTCCGAGCTCTTTTACGCTTATTTGCAATGAAAAAATAGACCACAGCAAAGCACCACATGACTACATTTACTCTTTCAGATCAGTACAACGGCCATGAGCAGCTAAGTAACACCGCGGTGCTCTATCTAGGTTAGTATGCATTACAGCGGGAAAGAGATCTATTGCTTTTAGTGGTTAAAACAGGAGACAGGGAATCCAAGTTTCCATCCTCTTCTGCAGAGCTCATCAAGTTACTTATACCCACATTTTCTAAGTTAATCATTTGAAAGGCCAAAGCTTGAGCTACTGAGAAATAAAAGCTGGCAGAAGACAGTGTCATTTTTCCACCACTGATAAACCTACCCTTCTCATACCAAGTTCAGAAGCGCGTTCCCCACTTGTTAGAACTATCCTGAAAATAGGGAGCAGCCAATTAATTTCTACAAGATACTACCCACTCCTAAACAACGTAACTTAAGCCTTGCCCAATTTACCTTTAGATCAGCTAAGGGCTGTTATCTCCTCTAGTTATTGCAATATGTTAGGATAGCAATAATAACATTTCTTAAAAAAGGAATCTATGTATCTTGGCGTCACCAGCATACTGTGGTAAGTGTAGCAAAAGGCATGTTATTACCCCCACACGGGATTTCATGACTTTATATAGCAGAATATACTTTTTTAAACAATAGTAATAAAAGTAGATTTTTTTTCCCTCCTTCTGAAGAAAAAGAAATTTATTCATTATAGCTCCTTCAATTTGATTAGAAGGATACGAAATCACTATGTAAATAAACAGTAAACAAAATCTGCTATACGTAAAGTACTAAACGTATGCTAACATACGCTAAACAAAGTACTGCTATAGTTCAGCCCTACACAGTATTAGGACCAGTTGTTGGTAGTTGCAGAGCTTGGAAAATTCAGAGTACCTGGGAAAGAAAGGAAGAATCAGCGCTACATTTTCACTATTTCACCCTCCCAGTGTACTTTGATTGCTAACAACTTGTCAGCATCTAAGAAAAAAAATAGTAAGACATAAAATGGATCCTTTCATTTATTAAACAATTACTCCCAGTTAAATTGCTATTGATGAAAGTACACTGGCCATTGATAATGCCTTCTAAAACATTTTGAACAGCAATAAATCTTGTCACAGAGGAACTTCGTTTGGGTAAGCAAAAGCTTCCTATGTGTAACTATCAACAATGATATATTCTGCAATTCACAAATTCAAATCTGAACTCTAGGCAAGGAATACTAGAGTTTTCAATATTTAATTAAGATGCTGCTTCTAAAAGCTTAAGTGGAACCATCTAATTAAAAAATGCTAATGTGGAGGTATAGACTTTCCTTGTTAAAGTGATGTATCTCATTCCTTCTTCTACATCTTTCTGGTTTGGTTTTGGTTTTTTGAAGACAGACAATACCTTATCAGAATAAGCTTGACTGTTATGAATAAAATATTTGAAATGCCACCATGCATACTTTTTGTATGCCAACATACAAAAGTATAACAGTTAATTAGGGGATATCAGTTAGAAGTGTTTCAATAGCCAGCCGAAATAAGCATTTTGCTGCACACAAACAATTCCAACGTAATAGGGTTTAATCTTAATCCCAATACAACCAATTAGTTTGTCTTGAGAGAATTTCATCCTTTTATTTTTTTTAACGATAAAAGTCATCGGCACTTCAACAGGAATACCAGTTCATACAGCATTATACTTGGCTTTTTTTTTGGTGCTAAAAAAAGAAGCAACTAGTGGGAAATTATAGGCAAATAACACTGCTTTGGTTCTGGTATTGTTTATATAAAGCATCAGATACCTTCTAAATAGAACTCTGTCAATACACTTCAAACCACATTAACCTCCCTATTCCAGGAAGGCTACTATTCTACACAAATGCAGAAAAAGTTTAAGCCTGAAAGAGCTTACAATTTATTCTGAAACAAAACCAAACACATTAGATGACAGTAGGGGGAAATAAAAGAAGTACTTCAGGGAGGGTTTGTGTTCCTCCTTGCGTTATTTTCAGTGTTACATAGCCTAGTTATGTGGCAATTATAGTATTTCAATTAATTTACTATTAGCTAAAATAGATTTCTAAATATCTAGATAAAAGTATGTATTTACAGAAATGTATTGTCTATGGTTATCCAGTAAAAAACAATCTAAAGCACCTTCACGTGATGCCGACACTGGGACTGGCAGTTACGGTTCAGAAATCAACCCTGGAGTCATCACAGGCTCAATACACAGTGACAACCAAAGCCACCAACAAAACACCGGTTCACATCAGGAAGGATACTGAGAAATGGAAATGGAAAGCATCACTTAGCTGCTGTGTAAAGCCTTATTGTGTCCACAAACAGAATACTGTGCACAGTTCTCATCCCTGCATCTCAAGGAAAACGTACTGGAGGAAGAGAAGAGCTACAAACAGGATTAAGGGAAGGGAGAGCCACCTTCAGAAGGAAGGCTAAAACAGCTGGGACTCTTGGAGAAGGCTGAGAGATGATGTGCTCAAGGTTGACAAAATCATAACAGGGGTAGATAAATTAGAAGATGACCAAATGATTGCTGTACCTTGCACACAAGAACTAGAGACAGTCCTTGAAATCAGAAGGTCCGTTTAAACAGGCATGAAAGAAAAACTCTCCCCCCCCCCCCCCCCACACCCCACCCAAAACAACAACACAGCA
>NW_009633530.1:11306-12451 GCF_000690535.1 Cariama cristata
GTGACTTTCTAGACATTGTTGCTACTAAAACTCACAGAAGCAAACACTACTAGCACATTCAAAACCAGATCAGCCACGTTCACAGACATCAGGCCCATAAACTGACTCCAAAAGGACTAACTAAATAGGTGCCTACCTTCTAACATACCTACTCTAATCACTGTGCATGCTGGGGAATAACCACAATTTCCCAGTCAGAGAAGAGCTAGAGATGGATTCAGAAAGCCAAAGGACTACCATTTAAATGTTATGCTACGTAGAAATCAAACTAAAATTAGAGGTTCTAAAATCCCTCTGAAAGTTCAACAGCATACTAAAGAGATTTCAGTCCTAAAGAGTTAAAAACTTAACTTTCCAAAATATATTCGTTCCTATCAACATCTGACAAAATACTAAGTTTTTCTCAGTAATATCAACGAGTAGCATTGTTTAGTACTACAGAGGCAGCAATTACAGATATTCATGCAATACATACAGTAGCCTTTTTTTATAAGGGTACAAAATACTCCACCAATACAGTAATACAACTATTACTCACTTTAGTAAGCTCTTTCGCTTTACATATGCTAAGAAATCTGCTTCTGCTTTACCTTGGCTTTAGCAAAATATCACCAACAGAATCCTACAGCACGCACACTTAACAGGCTTCCTTTAGCTTCAGCAAAACCTAAACATTTTCAAGGTGTAGCTTGAAGATTAAACACAGAAGCATCCAAACAAAGTTTCATACCCGTTACTGACACTTTAGATTTTTACAAGGCAGTGACCGAAATGTCTTGCTTTGATGCACTGCTGCAACTTCGCAACCGACTTCGATAGCACTCATACACCCCTGCATGCGGTACCTTTACGACCCCTACTCAAGTTGAGCACCTCCTGCCCAGCTTCTCCTGCAAGCCCGAGAAGTTGTTCCCCCCACCCTCTCGGGGATGTGGAGTTTTCTTCCATAGTCCAGCTCTTTGCTTCTTCCAGGCACCGAAAACAACCCCCCTGCAAACCATCGCTTTTGCTCCCGAAGGCGCTCTGTCCTACCTCTACCCTACCCCTGGGGGAAGGAAACCCCAGCGCAGGGAGATGTCCAGTACCTCTCAGGGCACGCACAGGCAGAAAAGCCGGAGGGAGAAGGGGAGAGAAACATCCCTCCC
>NW_009633531.1:0-2063 GCF_000690535.1 Cariama cristata
CTGGAAGTAATCGCTGTTCCTCTCTTTTCAGACACTTTTCCCGAGATCTCCCTGAACAACGAGAAAACCCTGCCAGAAACCAGCTATCCCAACCAAACAACGCGTCTGCCACCAATAACCTACACAGGGCGCTTCTCCCTGGAGCCGGCCCCCAACAGTAGCAACACCTTATGGCCAGAGCCCCTCTTCAGCCACACCCGAGGGAGATGGCTAATACACCTCCCACCTCTACGCCTTCTTCATCGTCACCATCCTCCTCCTCGCAGAGCCCCCCTTTGAGCTGTTCTGTCCAAGCCAGTGAGACCAGTCCAATTTATTCGGCTGCACCAACCTTTCCCAATTCCAGCTCTGACATTTTCCCTGAACCGCAGACCCAGTCCTTTCCTAACCCCTCTGGAGCCCCCATCCAGTATCCACCTCCAGCTTATCCGACTGCTAAAACCAACTTTCAGGTGCCAATGATCCCGGATTACCTGTTCCCTCAGCAACAGGGTGAGCTCAGTCTTGTTCCGGCTGATCAGAAGCCCTTCCCAGCCCTTGAGACCAGAGCACAGCAGCCCTCCCTCACCCCACTGTCCACTATTAAGGCATTTGCTACTCAGACTGGCTCCCAAGAGTTGAAGACCCTCAACACTAACTATCAGTCCCAGCTGATCAAGCCCAGCAGGATGAGGAAATACCCAAACCGTCCCAGCAAGACCCCTCCTCACGAGCGACCCTATGCCTGCCCAGTGGAGTCCTGTGACCGGAGGTTTTCACGGTCTGACGAGCTGACGCGGCACATCCGCATCCATACAGGACAGAAACCTTTTCAGTGCCGCATTTGTATGCGAAAAGCGACCATTTGACTACGCACATCCGCACACACACAGGAGAGAAGCCATTTGCCTGTGACATTTGTGGCAGAAAGTTTGCCAGAAGTGATGAGAGGAAGAGACACACTAAAATCCACCTTAGGCAGAAGGACAAGAAAGTGGAAAAGGCAGCTCCGGTCTCAACTGCTTCCCCAGTTCCTGCCTACTCATCCTCTGTGACTACATCCTACCCTTCCTCCATCGCCACCACTTACCCCTCACCAATGCGCACAGTGTATTCCTCCCCTGCTCCCTCTTCCTATCCCTCCCCTGCACACACCACATTCCCATCTCCTTCTATAGCAACCACTTACCCATCTGGTACGGCCACTTTTCAGACCCAAGTGGCTACCTCCTTCTCATCTCCAGGGGTCACCAACAATTTCAGCTCACAGGTGACCTCAGCACTTTCAGATGTGACGTCAGCCTTTTCTCCAAGGACAATTGAGATTTGCTGAGATTACCTTCCGGAACAGGAGAATTCACCTTTTCCATTGGTATTATCAGACATGGAGTCTCCAATTACTCCCCCAACACCATATGTTGCAAGGCTATTTAACTTTTCTTTAAACTTCAGCTGTGTGAAACAACTGCCATTTAAGTTTTCCACCTCTGTTGAATGACTTAATTTGCATGGACTGTGGATATAAGTTCAGTATAATTTTCCCCGTAAATAATAGTCTTTTATTAGGAAGAAAGGACTTTTGATTAAGTATGTAGCTGATGTAAATTGTACATGTGCCATGGTTTTGCTTTCCTTTAGGTACTATTGATGTGAAAAATCTTTGCCTATCCATATTGTATTATTTGGAGTTTGCAGGGCCATATTTTGTAAATGTTAATTCTATTTCAGTGATAATGCTGTAATGAGTTTCAAACATCATTGGGAACAGCACTTACTGTATTTGAGCATGTTAGAGTGATGCTATGTAAATATCAACTGATGAGACACTCACATGTGGCAGAAGTTTTGTTTTTAAAGTTACAAGTCTTGGTGCCTTTTTGTGAAGCCTTGCTGACGTCATGCATTTCTGTGAATGGATGCTTTGCATCTTGCCTTAAAGTGAAAGGGATGTTACTCAAAGAATGTAAGGGAGAGCAGGGAATGGGTGGGGAGGGGAGCACGAGAAAGCCCTGGGGGATGGAATGTAAGCAAAAAAACCCCCCACACCTCTCAAAGTCTATTTTTGTTACAAAAATGTAAATTTA
>NW_009633532.1:0-217 GCF_000690535.1 Cariama cristata
TGCGTTCTCGGTTTAAGCTTATCTTGTCGAGCGGAGTGCCCATTACCTGCGGCGTGCCCGTAAGCAGCCCTGCGTTGAAAATGCCTTTCCCCAGCTTATCCCGGGTATTTTTAGCCCTGACGCACCCACCAGCCCCGTAACGGGTGATTTTGGCTCTCGAGCGCATCCGTCGTGTTACGACACAGCCGAGCGTCGCGGGGGCCAGCGGTGACACGGG
>NW_009633532.1:283-533 GCF_000690535.1 Cariama cristata
GCTGCTAATTACTGCTGGGGGGGGGAGCGCAGGGATGCTGCCGGGCCCGCAGCATCCGGGCGCTTTTGAGTTATGTAAATCTATGCGTGCAGAGCAACCAATGGGGGAGCCCCTTGATTTGCATACATGCATACCGATTTGCAAATCCCTGGGTGCGGGTTAATTAACCGGGGGGGTCGATGGCTTGCGGGAGGATTTAATTCTTGGTCTTGTGTCCTCCCTCACCTACACCCATGCGCGGCCAAGGCTG
>NW_009633533.1:0-5367 GCF_000690535.1 Cariama cristata
TGACCAAAGTGCAGGACCTGGCACTTGTTGGACCTTACACAGTTTGCCGTGACCCATCGACCCAGCCTGTCCAGATCCCTCTGCAGAGCCCTCCTACCCTCCAGCAGATCAACACTCCCACCCAGCTTGGTGTTGTCTGCAAACTGACTGAGGGTGCACTCCATCCCCTCGTCCCGAGAGATGTTAAACAGGAGTGGATCTAGTCTTATTCCCTGTGGTATGCTGCTGGTCACTGACCTCCAACTAGACTTTGTGTCACTGATGACGAGCCCCTGGGTCTGGCCGTTCAGCCAGGTTTCAGTCCACCTCACTGTCTGCTCATCCAGTCCATACATCAACAGGCCCTTGGTGAGGAACTTATGGGAGACAGTGTCACAGACTTTACTGAAGTCCAGGTAGACAACATCCACAGCCTTTCCCTCATCCCCTAAGTGGGTCACCTGGTCCGTCAAGCAGGACCTGCCTTTCATAAACCCGTGCTGACTGCGCCTGTTCACCAGGTTGTCCTGTATGTGCTATGTGATGGCACTCAAGGTGATCTACTTCATCAGCTTCCCCAGCACCGAGGTCAGGCGGACAGGGCTGTAGTTCCCCGGATCCTCCTAGCAGCCCTTCTTGTAGTTGGGCATCACATTTGCTAAGCTCCAGTTTTCTGGGACCTCCTCAGTTAGCCAGAACAAGATTTATTGCATTTTGTATTGATTCTGGTACTTCCCTTCATAGTTAGTCAATTAGCGTAGAACTTCATCAGCTTCCCCAGCACTGAGGTCAGGCGGACAGGGCTGTAGTTCCCCGGATCCTCCTAGCAGCCCTTCTTGTAGTTGGGCATCACATTTGCTAAGCTCCAGTTTTCTGGGACCTCCTCAGTTAGCCAGAACAAGATTTATTGCATTTTGTATTGATTCTGGTACTTCCCTTCATAGTTAGTCAATTAGCGTAGAAATATGGCTGATACGGTATAGTATAGATATTAAAGAGTGCTTTGTTTGAGTCAGAACTCAGTGATTACAGTCTAGGGCTGTTTCTTGCACATACTTACTGAGTATGCGTAGCTGATCAGGCAAGTAAAATGACACGATAGTTTGTATAGGTGAGCTGTGGAAATAACCTTGTACATAAAAGGATGCTGGAAGGATGTTGGGCCTCCTTGGCCCTCTCTCCTGGACAACGCCTTTTACCTCCCTGCTTGTTCCAGAATGCTGCAGATGAACCAAAGAGTGTCCAGCCCCATGCAGTCCACACAGAGCTGGCTATTCCTGTCTGTGAAAAGCTGGGAAACAGAATTGAAATTAGTCTGAAATTCCCTTGGTGGCATGGTTGTCCCATGGGAGCAGACTACAGGGAAACCTGGCAAGCGTTCTCCTTACTCATCCCTTGCCCTTTGGCACATGAGTTTTGTATCTGCCCGCTCATGGCAGCTTACACTGCCCTTTACTTTTCGCTTTAGCTATAACCCACATGTATCCTGACTGTCGTCAGTCCTTAAGTATAAATTCTGCTTCCCAGAAAGCAGCTAGGAAGCCCAGCTGCCATTCTCTTTTTGCAAGACAGTCTTCTTGGAAGAGAGATTTGCTTTGAGAAGGAAGGAGAAACTGATTGAAGAGAGTCGCCTAAACAGGGCAATAATGGATTATGTATGTTGCAAATACAAGTAGCTGGTGAATACTAGAAAGTCTGGTGCTTATATTGTACTGGTAGAATTCATATGGTTCTGTTGATGCGATATTGCTACAGCTGGAGCTGCCTGGCAGTAACAGAGTACTCTACAATGTGGCCGACAGAGCAATCCAATTTCTTCTGTAAGAACAGCCCCATATTTATCATCCAGTGGCACTAAGTATTCCTGTTCTTGCTGTTGTAATTTTTCTTTACTTGACCTTCCCCCTATCCTCACCTGTTTGTACCTCTAACCCTTTCGAATGCCCCTGCTTTTGCATCTATAGCCATACTCTAGTGGCATTCATTTACCCTGCTGGGGTTTTTACATCTTGGTTCCCCAGCAGCATGGATTACTGCGTTACTGTGGTGTAGAAAGTCAGCCAAAGGGTGACATGCAGAAACTTCTTAAAGTGTATGGGCTTGTGAGTAAATTTTAAGCTTATGAATTTTTAATAGGTTTGAAATTTACTCAAATGTGTTCTGCCATTTTTTTAAATGGACCTATTTGAATTTTAAAATACCAAAAGCATGAGCTAATATGCTCATGGAATATAGAGAGCTTTCAAAAACAAATTTTGGATACAGTTCATTAACCTTTTCAAAACTACTGGCATCACTACTCCAGGACAAGTCAGTACCTTTCATAGGATTTTGTATGCTCCATGTTGCTTCTCTCAGAGATCAATGCAATTTAGGTTACTGTTTAAAATTTTCTGAGAATTAAAAAATGTAAAAAACAAATTACAAAATAACATTAATTTCACTGGCATATGTATCTGACTATCTGTTGTCTAAAATGCCCTAACTATATACGGCAAGAATGCTGTTTGTTCTTTTAGCATTCATGATTTATAATGCAAGTATCCTGCACTGCAAAGGAGGGAGAATTATTTTAACTTGGTAGAACTAAATGGGGGATGGGGGCAACATGGAAATTGCCTTTCATGTCATTTTGGAAGCAGATGCTAAATTCTGCTTAAATTCAAGAGGATGATTGATAAAGGCAGCACTGGACAATTGGATAAGATCAAAGCCCTTGAAACTTGCAATAATCCTGATCATTCTAAAAGGTGCGGGATTTCCGTGGACACTCTGAAGCCCTGAGGTTTCAAGCATGAGGCTTTAACTCAGTTAATCTGTAAGGTCGTGCCCCAGATCCTGCTGCTCATCCCATGCATCACTGTTTAAGACTGGAGTTCATAGATGTGCTATAACACGTGGTACCGTGGGGAGGAGAGAACAGCTGGGAGGGGTGGATTGCGCCGAGGGCTCCTCAGAGCTTCCTGCCGTAAGGTGTAACCGAGGTGGAATGGGAAATGGCAGAATAACCGTATGGGCAGGAGAATGAATTTAAGCTTGACTCTCTGAGAGCAGCTTTGCAGCCATAAAAGTCCTCTGAGCTACGCAGCTTTTGCTTTCAGGAAAGGTTGTAATAGAACTGTATCAATTAGTAAAGGTCAGCCTCTAATAGGTAGTTTTCTAGAATTATGCTAGACTATATACTTAGGTAAATCTTGGCAAAATTTATGTTCCTGTCTCAGAGCTATGTATATATAGGCAATTTTGAAAGAGAAGACAATTGGAAGTAACAAATCTCTGGTGAGATCTGTTAAGAAATGAAATCTTTTGTATTTTTTTCCTTCTTCTGAAGCGAGTAAGATACTTGCGATATGTTAATGCAATAGAAAGCTCCTGTAAGTGTTTCAGAAAATGTTACTGGAATAGACTTGCAGGATAAGTGACTATCACTCTCAGGTAGAGTTCAGATGACAGATATAAATGAAGCTTTGAGTCCCAGTATTAAAAGCTGGTGTTTACTGCAGCTCACTTCTGGTTTAGTGTCTGGGAGCTGGGACTGCTCTATATTCCTGTAAGAGTTTACTGCAGGTAGTAAATTCAGAGGTTCCAAACAAACACACATATATAAAATATATATATACGTATGCATGCACATATGCATATGCATATACATATATCCATCCAAGCTACAATTTGTTCTTTTTTAAAAAAAATTCCAAACTAGAAAAACAAAAAATAGTGTTTGCCATTTTCCGAAGAGGAGTCTTACTGCTGAATGTGAATGTACAAGGCTGATTTGCGCTCAGACAGGAGCTAATAAGCTGAGTTCTTCATTACTGCCCATCGGACAGATTTTTAGTTGATTTTTTAATAGATTTTATTTTGCTGTTAATTTATCTTAAGATGTTTTTTCCAGGCTGAAACCGAGCTTCATTTCAGCACAGACTCTGATTGCTGTTTGCATTTAGGAGAGAGGCTTTTGGAGGCTCTTGAATGTGCATTACCCAAGTTCCATTCCATCAAGAGGACTGATGGGTTTCCTAATGCATGGCAATTTTCTCAGGAGCTATGCAATACATTTTGGAGATCTCTACATGTTTTCAGTAAGCCTTTGGTTCCACTTACCCCTCACTTATCCACTTTCCAACAAGCTCCAAATCTCTTTCCTTATGTGTGAGTACTCCCCTTTCCGTTCTGTAGTTTTCGGCAATATTTTTACAAACATCCCAACAGACCCCTGACACGGGTGTGCAGTTCAGTCTCCTGTGCAGTTTCTCAGCATCTCTGGTCCTCCGTGGAACTTCGTGCTCTTTCAGAGTGTTACAGAACGTCACAACCCAGGGCACTGACACCAGGCCTCTGAGGCGTTGGGTTTCTGGCTTTGGAATGAACTGCATACGCTGAAGAGTGGAACGTTGGGTCTGCTGAAAGTTATTTTTCAGCTGGTTGTGAAAGTCAAGCAGTTCCCATTCCACACCTGGAAAAGGAGAAGTGCTTATGGTGGTGCATACTGTATGTTAGAGTTCATCGTAAGAATCCATATAAGACTCGGGTAAGGTTAAAGCGCGTCTTCATGTGAATCCACCTGAGCTGAAAAACTTCAATTCAGTCAAATGCACAAACTGGCTCAAACCTGCAGGGGAAATCACAGAATTCCAGACTTAAGCTCTTCTATCTACTTACATCTTAGCTTATGAATAAATGCAAGATCCTGTGAGAAGCATTGAGCTTCTGTTATATGTGAGAGAGAGATTATTCAAACTTTAAGTTATATTGTGACATCTCAGCATAGGTAGTTATGTTCATATTTTTTCATTAACAGTTTGGAGTTATGTGCTGAATTCTGAAACAGCAAAAAAAAGGAATGTATAGAGCTCCTCAACACAGAAGCAGAAAATTATTAAGTGAACAATACTGACACTACTTAGTTTTATTTCTTTAACAGGTTTTCTGTGTTTTCTGTGGTTAGCATAGAGATTGGACCAAATGTTTCTGAAGTACAGAACTGAAGATAAAGCTTCAGAAATGTCATTCAATTGTATTCACCACATATACGATGCTTGATATTGAGTTAATAACAATTCTGTGCAATTTTAACATAGAGACTGGTAACAAGCATTTCTTCTTCTTTATCCATTAATTTTGTTACATTTTTCTCTCTCATCTATTGCTTTTACTGGCTGATAACCTTTTCTGTGTGTTTCTAACTGCCCCTTCCTCCTTTTCCAGTGCCTGAGCTGCTTTTATATACTTTCATCCTCTTTGCTTACTTTGCCCTTCTTGAGTTCCCTTATCTTTTACAACATTTGTTTGCAATGTTTTCTTTTTCTTTGTGAGTATTGCTGTCCTGTGCAATTTCCTTTCTGCTCTGTGTGTCTACCTGAATTCGGGGTATTTTCCTGTTAGCAT
>NW_009633533.1:5381-5833 GCF_000690535.1 Cariama cristata
CTGATTTTTAAGTGATACACATTTCAGTGTTGAAAAAGAAAAAAAAAAAAAAAAAGAAGTGCCAGATCTAATCTTTCCTACTGTTATAAATCTTGAAAATCACTGTAAATTGTTATGTGAGCCTTTAGCTGAATCTTTTGAAGTATGCTGTGGAAATTGTTTGTGACAGATATTAGACAAATCCATGTGCCAAATATAGGCAGGTGAGATCCTGTCTGTTTGTAAATACCACATTTGTCTCCCTGGTTCTGGAAGAGATTGCCTCTCCTTAGCACAGCGCAAAGCTAACACCAGGCTTTCTTGGGGCAACTCGCTGTTTCTAAAAGATTATTATTAATTTCGGGTGGTGTTTCTCTTGACCTGACTTGCCCTTCTGTAACTCTAGGCATGTACATGATACCAACAGAGGATTCAGTGGCAGTCACTGTTGGTGTGTCTGTAATGAACAATTG
>NW_009633533.1:5850-18533 GCF_000690535.1 Cariama cristata
CAGGTACCTGCATGGAAGCTAATAAGACAAGTCTTAAAGGAGACCATGCTTTTTTTCCTTCTGTTTTTATGAGCCACTTGCAAGTGTATATGTCAATGTATGCATGCCAATGCATAAGTCTGAGGCAGTGTGTTACTGCAAATAAATAACATCTCAATTAAATATTTTGGGACGCACTCTGACACAGTTGCACAGACAGGAAATTTGTTATGACTAAGACTCATAGGATTTTTTAATGAAATTGTCTTCCTACTACTGTTCATGTGTACTTCATTATTTTATAACGTATTTGTTTCATGTGCTAAAGAAGAGGTTCCAGTGCTGGAGAAATGCTATTTTGCACTGATGTCACACCTTTGTATCGATTATAGTGCAGGTATATAATATTGAATATCTCCAGTCACTGGTGATTCTTACTCTGTATGATTACTGAATTTATTAATGGAATTTGTAAAGCTTCTTTCACCCCAAATACTTAACCTTTGCATATAAATTGATCCCTTTATACATCAGTAAGATAAAATGCTAAGCTTTAATCAGAACACTCATAGTATAGAACTGAATTTGTTACATAAATACTTTAGGCAGGAGAAACATGTGTTAAAGACTTCTGTAACAACAAAAAAATCTGTATCTGCTTTAGCCTTTTTACACTGAATGGTAGATTCAGAGCCCCACAAACAGCTGTGATTGGTATGTGAAGTCACTGTATCCATCCACTGCACATTCTTGAGAGGTGGAAATGCGAGAGTTTGCCGATCAGGTGCCCGTTCAGTAGATCATCACGAGTCCTTACCTAGGAGATCCGAGAGTTAAGGATGTGGCAGAGCTCAGTGGACCAGCATGGGGTTGTTCAGAAATCCTGGGAGGCGTTGCAGGCTAAAGGACAACCCGGTGAATTCTCTGTAGTTGGGGCTTCTTCAGTGTCGAGAGATCAGAAGTAGAAGGCCCCCAAGATACCTTAAAAGCCTTTTCGCACTCTTTCAGCCTTTCTTACCTGTGGATTATGTGGTGGTCTGACGGGTGGAGTGGTGTGGGAATTCAGCTGTGCACTTTTAGATCCAGCAAATGAGGAGGAGCCCTTTCTTGCTCTACATCAAAGATCGTAGTTCCAGGAACACTTCAGATTGCTGCAACATTTTGGGTTGCTGTAGGTTAACAACAGTGTTCATTACCTTCTGCCAAATTGCTTGGAGTATTTAAACTTCCCTAGAAGTTCTGTCATCCAAACAAGAACTGTGCTTGAGCATGATTAGCTTTTGAAATGTAAAATCATGAAAAAAATTTGTGTCAAGAAAATACATTTTTATGATTTATCAGAAAGACTCATTCTCTCATGAATGAATGTAACTTTTTAATTTCAGATTTTAGCACAGTTGCCTCTAAAAACAGAATAATATTATAAACATGAAAATAGAATGGTTTTGCTAGAATTAAAAAAAAAAAAAAAGGATTGGGTTGAGAACATCCCAACTTTCCTACAAAACTGGAGCAGCTTCCCAAAATAAAAACTAAATTTTAAGCCATTTTCCAAAGTTCTTAAAACTTCACTACATATATTTTTCATGGCATTAATAGTATCATGTGTCATAGCCATTGCAATACTCTTTGAAAACTTTACCTTAATGCTTAAGAAAAGTTATCTTAGTGACACAAGACGTCAAGTGGTATGGTTCAGTAGCTTCCTGAAATAATCACTTGGGCTTCTAGCCAGACAGGTATGTGAATAATAACACCCTCCTCTTCTACTCTCTTGGAATAGAAAAAATAATCAGTTTTGTTCTGCCTATCTAAAACTTGCAGGTAGGTGCATGGGTAGTTTGACAGAATTCTGCTTTTAGAATATTTCCCTATATATCTAGTCTTAAATTTATTATGAGCAGTGGTTCAGAAAAGTCAAGTATAAAATAGAAGGAATTGTCTAAAAACAGTCAAATAGTAACAAAATTATCTTGCATGCTTTTCTTATTGGACTATAGTCACACTTAGCTTTACTGCTCACATTTGATGTCATTCCAATTACAGAAATCTAGAAATAGAGAAAAAAAATGTTTTATTATATACTCACAAGTAATTAAACTTTGGAGCAGGTTTCCATGCCTTCCAAGGCGTGTGCAGAGAGTGCCTCGTAACGGGGATGTAGTTGCTCTCGTTGTACTACCCGACTGCATTGTGAAGAGAGGCACATTGATAGAATAAGTAAGAGTGAGAGTCATCCTGAAAGGAATAACTTGCCTACTGGAAGCTTGAATCAGTCTAATACTTTCTCTTTGACTTTTGTCATCTTTGAGATTCACTTTGGAATTTGATACAGAAGTAATAAGACATCCTAAGAGTTGCCTTCAGCTGCTAACAGCCAGAATGTTGGGCGAAAAACTGGGAAGTTTGGTTTTGTTCTGTCTGGCAGCTCTCTGCTGGCGTCCATTTGGGGTCCTTCACTGTGCCACGGAATAGACCACAGGACTTCATGACTTACCAAGTATTTGTGGGTTTGTAAAAATCTCATTTAACAAAGCTAAAAGTGAAACAGTCAACAACATCACAAACCCTTGTGTGTTTATAGAAAATAAATTCCATCATCACAAATTATATTCCATGGTTTGAAAAAGATCTTGAACACTTTTTACAATTAAAAAAATGGTTTGAGCTTCTCTTTGGCACAGCACTTTTAATAACAACTGTCTGTTTCAGATATAAATATTATTAAAGAATCCAAGTTTTAAAACCAGATTTTTTTAAAAAGGTCCCTTATATCATTGATATCCAAAAGATGTCCGTTGTAGTGACATGTACTGTGAACCTATAAATCAAAATTTGATATATTAATATGCAATTAACTTCATAAAAGGCATTTGCAATAAAATAAAATCCCTCTAAAATTGCTCAAACATTGCAGATTTAATTATTACAAGAAAATGAAAACCTGAAAAAAGGAAATATGTAGTAATTTTTTTGAAATTAATTTTGTATAAAACTTCATATTTGAAGTTCTTCTTTAAACAGGCCAAAGCCCAAAGGAAGAACAATATCCCAAAGAGTTATTTTTCATTAATGTAGACAAGCAATTCAATGTAGGCTTCTGGAGCAAAATGATAAATGTGATTTCTGTGTGTCTGAACAAGAAAGTAGGAAGACAGTTTCATTTCTGTGGCCACTATTGATTGTGATATTGATTGTCCTGTATTTCTTTGTGTACTGGTGTGCACCGGAGCAGTACCTAAAAAGTACAAAAGATGAAAGGTATAGTTAAAAAATCCTCAAAGAAATCAGTGATTTTTTTTTTTTAAAAGGTATGCAGAAAGACACTTTAGGAATTCAGTCTCTGTCTTTTTCTGAAATGTGGCTGAGGCGATGACAGTGTATAGGAAGATGGAGAGCAGCATGTTAGAACCAGTGGCTGAAAGCTGCAGCCAGACCATCTGAATTGGTAATAAACCAAGAAGCTGTAACAGTAATGATGATTATAATTGGCACAAACTACCAATTGAAGTGGTGGCTTCTTCATGTGTTGCTGTGTTAAAATTAGACTGTGTGTCTTTCTAGAAAGGATTCTCTAGACAGCCATAGCTTCTGAGGCTTAGTACGGTTGTAACTGCAGGAAATATGAACATCTGAGATAAACAGAGGAGATGAAACGCTGATGTAAACGGCATTAAAAAAAAAAAAAAGCAAGCAATTATGTGCATAAAGGAATTAAAGCATAAATAAGTAGTACTGAATGTAAAATAGATGATGCAGGCATGGTTGCATGTCTACCATACGTTGCTGAGTAATAAATTGTCAAACATTCTTATTGTTAGGAAATCTCTGCGTCTAAGATGCTATCATTCTTAGCTCCTAAAATAGAAAATATTGAATAAACTGTTAAGATATATCATTATTTCTTAAAATATATAATTATTTCTTACTGTAATATGTTCTTACTTAAATGAGTCTGTGAATCAGATAGTGTCTGTATTGGCTGACTAATGTATAAACAAGTTATTATCCACAGCCAATAAATGGGCTTCTCTGGGGAGCTGCTAAGCAAAATTTTATTTTCTACAGGGAATGGAGATTGTTTGTTTAGGGCTGTAATATTAAGTAATGCAATACCAGAAAGATAGAGCATCCTTCAAGGGACCTTGCTTATAAAGTTAAGAAAACAGTCTTACCCCTACAACTACGTGATTGCAGCAGAAAAACAAATATATTTACCAGTAAAAGAAACACTAATTCCCCTCCAAAATTCACATAAATATTTTACAGTTACCTAATTTCTCAAAACCTAAATTGATTATAAATAGTTTATGTGTTCTTTCTGTATCTGTAACCTGCAGGACTGTTTAATCATATCCTGTCTGACTCTTGCTCTGCAGTGCTGTGGATAGACAGTGCATCAGTGCCCCCTGCAGCCTTGAAACACTGGGATGACATTTAAAAACACGCTAGTGATCTTTCTTGAAGTAACTCTTCAGAAAAAGAACAGCTTTAAATCCTGTTGTATCCTTTCGTTTTTTCTTCTTCCTTCTTCAAAAGTCAAATCACAGCTCTTGCTTAAAGAGAAAATGCTTCAGAAATTTAAGCTAAAAATCAAGACAGATCTTGATACGTTTGTGAGAATAAAAAAAATCCTTTTTTGGAAAAAAAAAAAGGGCAGATGAAAAACAGAAACCAGAAGCATAAGCAATTCAGAGTATATGTGTAAACTTTAAAAGGAATAGTTACAAAACGAAAGCGACTCTCAGAAGATCAGATTCTGTAATGTGTAGAATGTTCAGAGTCTACAGAAATCACTGCTCTGTCTGTGCAAAACTGCAGTAGATATTCATGCATATTTTTGGCAATTCACTCAAAATCACACATATGAAGATGACTTTGGGGTTTGTGCCCTCCCCTTCAGCTCCTACTCACATCTTTATCAAGTCACTGGTAAATTTCTAGAAACAATATTAGTTATGGGTTTATGGATTTCTTCTGAAGCTCTGAAGTTTAAAGGAAGCAGTGGTTGGTCATAGCAATAGTAGAAGTCTTAAATAATTTATCTGTGTATGGGGAAAAGGAAGGATTTCAGCTCGTAAAACTCTGAGCTGTTAAAATTGCAAGCTGTGTCAAAAGGAGGACATGAACATAAATGAATTGAACTTCAAAACACTACATGTCTCTGTGCTGTGCAAGAACTTGTTGAGATATTCATGCTCCAGACCAGCTTTCTGAAGTCAGATTTCCCCATTTTTCCTCTCTCCACTCTCTCTAAGAGGTAGATAGCAGAAGAAGATGCTGCACGACTAGTACTCATACGTACAAGGTCCTAGTGGACATAAAAGTGTGAGTTGGCATTTCTTAACCATCAAAAAAATTCCTTATTTAAATAGCAAGATGTAATATGAAATTTTTACATCTGTAAGGAGCAAGGCTGAAGGCCAAATGACATTAGCCAATTGAACATGCAGGAATTTCTTAGAACTCGCTGGCTGACATATTTCACTGATGTTATAAAACTGAGTAGGTATTGTATGAAAATGAAAGGAAGTGATTAGATCTCTTCAGTTTCTGGGCACTATAAACACAAGTGTGAAATCAATAAGTGGCTTCCAGCATTTACCAGTTATAAAATCCATTTCATCAACCAGAAGATATAACATATTCTTAACTGAATTAAGTTGTATGAAAGAAATTCACTGCAGTTCAGAACTCTTAAGTGGCAAGATGGTTCTAGTTGCAAGTGACATTAGTTTTATTTACAGTAAATATTTTCTTTTTCTTCAGAATAAATTTCTAATATAAACAAACTAAGGTAAATTCTTTAACTTGGGAACATGGCCATATAATTAAGGCTTTGTGAGGCTTTCATCAAATTTGACTAATTGAAGGAACTTACTATTTTTTACTTAAAAAAGTCTATTTGTACCTCCTGAGCCCTGCTAAGCCCTTTGCAAATAGCAAAGCACAATCCTCTTGCCATGGTGTGTTTTATTTTCATCATTTCAATCAAAAGGTTAGATATTTTGAATGTGGAATTCTAAATGAGTTGTCTAAACTTTTCACAAGGAAACTGAGAAAGTAAATTAAAAAAAAAAAAGAAAGTAAGAAGGTTAGGCACAACAAAGTGATCTCTTACATCTTTTAACCTCCTGATTGTGTTCAGATGATAGCTTCCATAAAAAGGTTGGTTTGTTGATGTGACGATGAGGATTTGGCTGATATTCTTAAATCTGACCTGCTTTGAGATAATGACCCTGTTAAATCACTAATATCAACGCTTTAAATGTAGGTGCCCTTCATGACTTAAAGTTACTGAAGAAAGAATGGCAGAAAAATATAGTGCAATTTGAAGGTAACAATGAGAAGTGTTCATTCTGCCTTTGAGAATATTCTCCATTTTCCCTCTGGTTTCTCTTTTTCTTTGAAACTTGTTTTGTAGTAGGAAAGATCAGTGACTTTTGGCAACTGATATTGCCTAGTCCCAAATCATCACCAGGTACTTAAACCTTCAGTGACATAGTATTTGGATTCAGGTAGCATTTAAGATAACCAAAAGCTATTGGGATCAATAGATGCAAGATATCGACTTATTTAAGTGTTACCCTGGAACAGGTTGACCACCTGATAATGTCAATGTAACATACTTTTAGTGTAATATGTTCTCTGCCTCCCTCTGGTCTTGCCACGTCACAGCCTTTGGGCTGGTAAGAAGATGGGAGGGTATGAACAATCCATTTTTAGCATTTTTCTGTTAAGTAATCCAGGTTGAGCAAAGGCAGCTCCTTAATTATTCCTGGTCCTAACCAAAACGGAATAGTTTAGTGCGGCGCAGTGGCATGTTGTTCTTCTGCTGCATTTGATCTTGATTCCTGTGCAGACAAGTTTGAGTACTGTTCTGCAAGTTGAAAGGAAAGACAGAAATCTGCTGACAAGGCATCTGGAACTCCCTTTCCTTATTTCTGTTTGTCAGCTGTTACGCTTTTCTTCCAGTTGTTCACACTAATAATAAAACAACTCAGTCTTGATAATGCAGCCTGTCCCTCTCTCTCCATGGATTAAGATTTGGCTAAGGCAGAATCACACTCTCTTACTAATGTTAAAGTCATATGAGTCTCTTCATTACAAACTTAAGTTGCCAAAAGGTTTAGAAAGATCGCTTTAGGTTGAAACAGGGTAAAGTAAACTCTGTTCTTTCCTGTAAAGGTGTGTGATTCATAGGGAATGCTTTTAACAAATGTTTTGAATACCCAAAAATGCTTTGGGATGTTTTTCAGTTATATAATCAAAACATGCATGAATTTAAGTGTGGCATGGCGAGTAAAAGTAGGAATTTGTCCCCACTCGTCAGAGTTAATTTGTTCAGTTCCGTCTGTAGGCACTGGAGAAAGATGGTCGCTTCTCTTAGAACGGGATGAACTGGCGATGCCTCTCTCTGCGTCCAGCTCGTCTACAGGGAGAGCCAAGGTGAGCAGCTCAGGCAGGTTTCCAAGCTCTTGGGCAGATGAAGTTTGACAGAGTGAATTCTGTCCTAGAGTTTCATTGGCAGATGACATTTCTTCAAATATTTAGGAGGGGAAAGGCTATTTTGGGTGGCATTTTGATGCCTTGGAGAATTTGGAATTCAAAAGTGATAGAACATGAGTTCATAAGTATTGAACATGTTTATTACTTTGTAATTGATTGTTCTTGTTGCTGCTCTTGTCGTCATTGTTACAGTCTTTGTTCACTCTTAAGTAAAATGAGAGTGCTCGCTACAAAAACACATTGTGGCCGAAATTCAAATAGTTTTCCAATTGCATGACAGAAAAATATTCTGTACTCCAGCATTTGATGACCTTCCTTTAGGAAAATCCCATTAGTAAGAACATAACTTTGTTTAGTGCACCATTACAGTCACTCCATGCTAATGTGAGAAAGAAGCAAAAGACATCTACCAGCATTGCCTCTTACATTAGGACATGATAAAATATGATACTGCTGTAGGGGAAAAAAAATTGATTAAATTGTAAACAATAGCAGGCAGCAGATAATGGGAGACACATACACACACGAATATCCGAAATGGAACTTCTGAATTCTCAAACAGAAGCCTCCTACTTGACAGCTGCAATCAGTGTGAGGTGGATGTAAATTTTGATAATGTCTGAGCCAAACAATAGTAGCACATCCTGAAGCCTCCAGTTAATAGCAAGACGTGAGGTAAAAGCACCATTTAGGAGACTGATCTCACACTGTGCTTCTGCACAGAGAGACTGTTTTGATTGGGAAAAATGGGTGCTGGGGGTTCTGGAGAGAAAAGCGAGTGCTGAAAAATAAGAACTCCTGAAAAGAAGATGTGGTCTTGGACAAAAGAAGGAGGCCAGGAAAGAGGGAGGGAAACATCCTGACTGGAGGAAAGATCCTGGAAGTGGGGGAAGGTACTGAGGATGAGGAAGATGCCTGGGGATGAATACCAGGGGATGCACAGGGACCGTAGCTGGTCAGGGGCAAGACCAGTTACCCAGTTACTGGGAGCAGCAGCTTGGTGTGGCTGAGCACGACTTCCCACCTGAGGTGCCCGGGCCAGCAGCAGCCTCCCGGCTGGGAGGGAGAGCGGAAACCTGGTGACTGTCGCGGGGCATGGGCTGGAGTCAGGGCGTGTGGGAGAGAAACGAGGAGGGCGAAAGCTTTAATCTCATCAGTTCTTAAATAAACCCCAGCACCCAGATCCACTGTGGGTTGTTGTTTACTCTCTCATCTCTGACATGTGCTTTATTGACTATAAAATCACTTTTTCCTCATAGAAAAACTGTACATAAGTGCCTATTATTTTAGTTCCTTATTTGTTACCTTGTAAAATACTGTTTAGGAAGTATTCAGTAGTGTATTTTTTCATTCTATCTATTAATATCATGGAGATTATTTGACCCGTCATATTTACAACGTTCTTCCTTATGCGCTCAATGAGAATGCAGTAATATTTTAATTAAATGCTAGATTACTGATGAATAAATGATGTTTGTGTTTATGCATGACAGCCTTCTCCAGCATTAAGATATAAATAGAAATTAAGTCTGGAAGAAAAACTAGATAATGCATAACAGTACTCTGCATTTTTAACTCTTTCTATACTAATAATTTCTACATGTCTGTCTCATCTTGCTTGCGGGACAGCTCTCATGGTAATTTTAATAGTGTGTGATACAGAATGCCTTTTTATATTCCCATCTTTCTCCAGTCACACAGTCTTTGAATACCAAAATGCTTTCTATCCAAAATGTTTTCTATCCAGCAATCTCAATTAATATTTATAAAGCAATGTAGGCCTCCCCTATTTCTGTTCTGTAGGCCAGAACTATTTTCAGCACGTGAGGGAACAAATGCAAAAAGAGATTAAGGACTCTCTCTGTGAAAAAAATTTAGATGCTTAAACTATTCTTATGTGAGACACCTGAAAATAAAGCAATTACTCTCAAAACTGCATTTTATCTGTAATGTAATCAGAGTTCATTGAGGTTCCAGCCCACCGAAGTTTGTGTTCCCATGCGTTTCTGGAAGCACCCTGGTTCTCTTGAGAGCCCCCCTCGCTCCTGTTAGGCTCTGGGGATGCCTCTGCTCATCCTTCGTAAGTGTACCTCACGGAGGGCAAGATCTGGGAGGCATGCCGGGAAGAGGTTGGGATGAGACTGTGCAAGACGTACCCAATGGTGGTACACACCTGCTTTCCCTTTTTGCTCTTCAGATCAGCGGTAAGAGCACTGTCTCTTGATACTTGACTTCAGTTGTGTCCTCAGCTTGATGGAATTAGAAACTTGCCAGTCTGCCCCCAGAAGTGCTGTACAGACGCCCCAAACCAGTCCCTTGGTCTGGGCTGTCCCGCGTGGAACAAACATTCAGCGAGTTGAGTGGAGAAAGGGAGAGGGTTGGCACACAGTTCCCCATCCCTGGGGTTAGAATATTCGTCTGAGTACAGACTTGGATTTTTCCACTGTATCAATTGTATTTTTAATATTCCTCTTGAAGCATTTCATTTTCTTTCGTGGTGAAAGGGCTTTAGCCATCTGAAAAATACTCGCTGTGGGCAAAGACCAAAGGTTTGGCTACTACAGACCAAAGAATTACAATGCAGAAGTTTTTCCTGAGATGAATTATTACTTAGGAAATCAAGTGCATATTCAGGACCTAGAAGTGATTCTCCTTTATCCCTCACAGACACATTGTGCAATAAAATTCCATAGATAGGTCTTCCATTTCGGAGTCTAAATTGAGGTGAAAGAATGTCTTTAGCCCTTGAAGCTAGGTAGAAGCTTTGATAAACAGTAGTGACTCCATTCTGGAATTGCGAGTTTTTAGATAGCTCTCACAGCATCTCCGTTACAGGAACTCAATTACCCAGTACAATTCACTCAGCCATTTAGGGCTGGGACAGGGTGGTTATATTCTAATCTTGCAGAGGCTTTCAGAAGGACAAGTACAGTGCCATGTTAAAAAAAATAACGTTTCTGACCTGCTGAGAGAATCTTCAAGGACAGAAAGAAAGTATTTTTCCCATTCAAAACCACTAGTTTCAAGAAACAAAAGTGGTTGCATAAATCAACAAAAAGACGCAGTACTCGAGCCTTTCAAGTGCTGTTTTTCTAAACAGGAGCTAAAATGAAACTGGGAAGAGGTTTTGTGACTGTGACTATTGACTGAATGTAAAACAGAAAGCCGAAGTTCAGACAGATTCAGGATTTCCTTAAACTGCACATGGGTCCGGTCAGTGCTCAGTAGCTTTGCTCTCCTTTTTTTGAGTTTACTGTTTGGGTGATAGAAAGTCAAGAGGGGCTTAAAAGGGAGGATGTGGAAGGCTGTGAAACAACAAAGCCAAGCCAAAGTAAAGATCACTGTGAACAATTAAAAGCTTCAATGCTTATTTATTTCTTAATTTCTTACTTAAGCCAAGTAAAAAGAGGACTGGATTTGGTACAGAAATTCAGCTGTAGCAAAATCATCATTTCTCATGTCCTAAACTTAGGGACTGAGAGGGTTTTTTTCAAACAACATCTAAGGAAAACTCACTTTAATGACTTGTTTAGGAAGGTTTTTGCTATTAAACTTTCAACATAAAATACCGTTGCTGCAAATTCTGTGACATACTAACTTATTTATCTGTTGCAAAGTCTATAGAATCTCCATGCTTTAAAGCAAACAGAACAGGAATATGTGTCTTAGTACGTGTATTTCCTTTTCCTCTTTCCCCTTTCACCTGTCTTTCCATATCTGGCATTTCTTCCCATATCTGGCACTGTTATGCATCCTGGAGTTCATCATTTTTTCTTTGGATTTGTAAACCAAGCTTTCATAAACTTCATGGTATCTGTTAATTGCATTCTCACATCCTCAGCTGCATTGTATATCGAATATATTATTTGCATTGCTAAGAGTTTGCACCATTAAATGAGATGCTGTGTGTGCAAAACCAGTTGCAAATGATGTTATACCAACTGTGAATTTTTAAATGGAAAGCTGCAAGTACAGTATCACTGAGTTCTGCTACCAAATGTTGTGCCTAGTGGGAGGGAGAAGCTGAGCTCATAGCCTGGAACATACATTAAGAACTGAATTTTTTATAGAGATATGCCTGATCATAAGTCATCTCTATTAGGAAAACAGACATCTGATTCTTCCAAATCAAACAAAGACTGAGATGGGTGAAAAAATAAGATTCAGATATAAACTGCTGAGCAAAAATAATCCCTCTCTGGTAATCTCTTCAATGGTTTTCTCAGTGACTATGTCAAGTGATTTAAGTGGTTTCTCCGGTAGGGTAGGTGCGCAGATACGCTGTTCTGCAGATTCACTGAAATCAGTGAAATGCCATTTAAAGTATTCTTCTTGACGTGGTTGTAAACAGTGAAATAAACAGCCTGTAAAAGGCTTTGTTCATTCTTGCCAAATTACATGCAAGGTACTAATTTTTTATTCCTGTTTAAACCAACATTTTCATGGAGTGCAGTTGTTTTAAGTTTCATGAGGTTTTGAAATTATATTCTGCCATACATACTAATGCCATTTAAAAAATGTTTCTTTTGACTCCAGCATCTAAAACATTTGCTTAAAATAATATTCTGTCAAAACCTAAGAAAAATGGCATGCACACACTTCTCCACCAAAGATTGCAAATAAAAGCAGTTGCTTCCCAGCACAAATTACTTTATTGACAAGCTAAAAATACAAACTTCCTTATCGCACTCATATCAGATAAGGCCAAATCCATTACCTCAGTAATAAAATGTTAAGTGTGTAAGTACCAGAAGATACAGGCTGTGGAGATGTTATCCTATCCTTGGGACTCCCGTGCCATCACATGTCTCATCAACCTGCTTCATGGAAAAATGTCAGGAGTGCTTCTGTAGGCATGGCTGACGGCAGCCTGATAATGCATTCCTTTGGGGACAGGCCTGCGCTCTTTGCCGGTCTCCGTTTGAAGTCCATTATACAGAGAGATCACCCCCATGAAAAAAAAATAGGTTTTTTTCTTATATTTAGGTGGAGTTTCTTGCATTACAGTTTGCGTCCGTTGCCCCATGTCCTTTCACCAGCCACCAGCAAGAGTCATCTGGCTCCATCTTTTTCCCCTCCTCTCCCCCTCAGGTATGTGCAGACATCGGTGAGATCCCCTGGAGCCTTCCCTGCTCCAGGCTGAGCAGCCCCAGCTCTGCTGGTCCCAGCCCGGCCCCGGCGCTGGGGTTAAACCA
>NW_009633533.1:18550-21782 GCF_000690535.1 Cariama cristata
GCCTCCGGCCAGGCTGACCCCCTGCCTGCCGGGTCCGCACGCAGCCGGGCATCCCCGAGGTTTTGTTCACTTCTTAATTCGCCGTACCTCTGACTCCGCACGCTGCTAGTTTCAGGCTCTTCAAAAGAGGAGTGGGAAGCACAGTTGGTTAGGGGGTATGTGCGTTTGGTTTAACATCATAACATCGAGCATGATCCATAAGTGCTCTATTCCTGCCGTTCAGTAGATCATACATCTCCTTGAGTGGTAAAGAATGTAATATAAAATAAACAAGACTTCAGATGTCACTAACATTTATATTTAGACAAGTGTTTCAAACTTATATGCACTTAGCTATGAAACAGAAGGTTACAGGCCTTTAAAACACAGCTGTTTGAGCTCATCTGAAGATTAAAAACAATGCGTTGGTGCTTGCAGCAAGTTAGATGAAGTTGGTGTGCATTATTGACCTGAGGGACAGGGACAGGCTGGGAAATGGAAAAAAAAACAAAACCAAACCAAACAGAAAATTGTGGCCATGTTGTGTCATATCAGAGAATCAAGTTTTGCCTGATTTATTTTTGTTACACTTTGTCAAAACTTCAAACACCTCCGGTAGTGGCGTTTGGTTTAACATCATAACATCGAGCATGATCCATAAGTGCTCTATTCCTGCCGTTCAGTAGATCATACATCTCCTTGAGTGGTAAAGAATGTAATATAAAATAAACAAGACTTCAGATGTCACTAACATTTATATTTAGACAAGTGTTTCAAACTTATATGCACTTAGCTATGAAACAGAAGGTTACAGGCCTTTAAAACACAGCTGTTTGAGCTCATCTGAAGATTAAAAACAATGCGTTGGTGCTTGCAGCAAGTTAGATGAAGTTGGTGTGCATTATTGACCTGAGGGACAGGGACAGGCTGGGAAATGGAAAAAAAAACAAAACCAAACCAAACAGAAAATTGTGGCCATGTTGTGTCATATCAGAGAATCAAGTTTTGCCTGATTTATTTTTGTTACACTTTGTCAAAACTTCAAACACCTCCGTTACTATGTAACTCTACACACTTCCCAGCTCTTTATTCAAGCAGATGTCTCCGTTAAGCTGCGCTGGGCCGAGGTCGCTGCTTGCTCACAGGAGCAGCTTGCGTGGGCCGTGAGTGCAGGGGGAGGCACCAGCCCCCCCAGCCAGCCCCGCCGAACCCGCGGCGAACCCAGAAATTGTTCTGGTTGGTAAATCGGTAGCCTTAAATTTGTGCGGTTTTAGTGAGTCACAGGTTTGGCTCTCTGGATAGAACAAAAAGCAGTAATAAACGGAGTTGATAATTAGGACAAACAGGTGGCATTGCTAACTAATTTCTAGCAACTTTGAGATAGGAAATAATTAAAAAGGAGGCAACTGATTAACATATCAGTCTTGTAGTTAATGTGAGAGCTCAAAAATTGAGAAGAGAAAGATAATGTCTTTCTAAACAAGAAAATTTATGGGGGAAAATGAAAACAAAACCATCTCCCTTTCTCTCCCCTGCCCCCAGTTATATCTATGAAATAAGAGACACTGTATTGCTGTGCGATAGCATTTCCCTTCTACATGTGCATGCATAATCTGCTTGTATGGAAGTCACATCCTCTAGAACAGCCTTATGAGATTTGGTAACTTCAAGCAATAAAAGATTTAATAATACAAGCCTGTATTTATTTATCACTCCATTGTTGACATGCACCAAAAAGGAATTATGGAAACACGTACAAACTGTACTATACGTGTGGAGGTTATTTCTTGCTTCCTCACAGGGAAAAATAATACCTTCATTATCTTTTTGCTAGATTTCAGGATGGGAGCTTGATTTGGGAATTATTGATGTACTCACGTTTTCTTAAATGTAATCTGAATTTCTAAATTAAAAAAAACCTACTGTTTTTAAATGAAGCTGAAGTGTAGTTGCAAAATTAGGTCTCATGATTTTTTTGTTTTGACATATTGTCTCTCTCCTTTCAGGGTGCCTGTACCCACACATCTACCAGCAGCATTCCCGATGGTTTCTTCTGAAGTGCCTGAGCCGCCTGAGCCTGCTGTGCCCTCTGGGGTTTCCCCCGAATTGCCGTCCCTATGCCAGGAAGGACTGTGCCGTAACGGAGGGACTTGTCATCCTCTCTCTCTGCCTACTGGGGCCACCTCCTTCCAGTGCGACTGCCCACTGCACTTCACCGGTCGGTTCTGCGAGAAAGGTACTTGTGGTTCATTCTTTCCCTCTTAGCTGTGAAATGCAAGTCTTGCGCTTCTTGGGAGCTGGAAAAGGGGAAGAGGTAATGACCGTCGTGGTTCTCTGCTTTTCATCCCAGTTACGGTTGGTAACTCAGGAGCAGATTCGTTGAGGTATTTAGAATAATACTTATTTGCAGCATAAGATGGGTGATACGGGTCAGGCACACTGGTAAGAGTTGCAGACTTGAGTTAATGAAATAAAAATTGCATTATTTGTGCAAATTGTTGTGCATGGTGTTATTGCATGTTCCGCAATGTAGTATTTCTGGGACAGAAGAAAGTTAAGAAAATAAGGAGAACATTTCCTCAAAAGGTTCTATGTTTTCCATTTCTACAGATTGGGGGTTTTTTGCCACTGTTCCTGGTCCTTTGTTGAAAAAGGCTTTTTTTACTCCGTAGCTCATTTATACTTCTATTGTACTACTGTTGCTCATAAAGCACAGATTAGTCAAATGAACATAATTTAACTAGAATTTGAATAAAAAATAGATCTTTAAAGATTTTTGGTTTCTTTGTAAAAGGAATCAAGGCTATAAGACAAACTGATCAATGTTTCTGTTTTGTAATTATTTTGCATTACTGCTTTTCAGAAAGTTCTTTATTATGACATTTTATAGCTGGCTTCAAAAACTCTTAGCTTTTAAGATACAGTGGGTTATAAAGGGCAGTGGGTATTTCTCATAGTATTAAATGGCATTACTGATGTACAGGAAAAGAACAAAACAATTGTCTAGTTTATAGCTCTATAACTGTAACATCCTCCTAATGAATTTCCCATAGTATGAAATACAAGTAATTGGAGTTAAAAATGCCTTTGCCAGGCTATTGGTATACCTGAGCTAACATCACCTTGTATCACCGTCTGAAAGTAGGTCATGACACTCACTGTATGTGCAAGCAGTCAATGACTGTAAACTCAAAAAAAAAAAAGTGTTACTGTCCCGGTTTCGGCTGGGATAGAGTCAATTGTCTTCCTAGTA
>NW_009633534.1:0-9197 GCF_000690535.1 Cariama cristata
TTCTTTTTTTTTTTTTTTTCCTTCTTTTTGATCTTTTGCTAGTGTCAGCTTGGATGGTGTGAGGGGACGGCTGGTGGCGTGTCAGGATTAAGGGAAGTATGACATGGTGTGAAGTTCTGGAAAATTAGCCTGCATTGAAATATCTTCTGGGAAATGTAATGCGAGAATAGAGTTTGTTTCAACGGAGATGATTTTCAGCAGGAGTTATCCGGTGTGTGTTACCCTGCAGTGCTAGTAAATGAGCTTAGTTAACTGATTGATTAAAAGTATACCTTTTTTGCAGCCTAAACTTGAAATATTTCTCATAAAGACTTGGGCTCACTTAGCAGAAAGTGGTTATTTCCAACTTGGTAGAAGGGTGAGACTGTGCAAATCACTTCCTGGAAGTTGAAGTTGAGGCAGGCTGTTACATTTTTACTACTTTTGTTCTTTTCATGGTGTTCTTGTGGGTAGTGAAAGCTGATGTACCATGTGCTGCTTTTAGTGAAAGGCAGACCACTCCCAACTGTGCTGAAAATCTCTACTGCTGCCACATTTGCAACAGGGTTTTGAATGATTGTACCCTTAGCAATAGCCTGGCAAGTCTAAGATAATTTATTACCTTCAAGGGGAGAGTTAACTCATGGCAGTTGACTTTACATCTCTGACGTCACCTGTGCTGAAAGGCTTAAACTAGTGCTTTCAACTCCAGCCTGTCTGGCCTCATGTAAACCCGCTGAAACAATAAACTTTAAAGCAAGTAACATTCTGCATTAACTTCAAGATTATCTTGTTTAAATATTTTTTTTTTTTGTTAGAGCTAAGATTTAAAATGGATATGTAAAAAACCAAATGAGACTAAAACACAGATAGAGAGTAATGAGATTATTTATGCATCAGCTTTCCATGGAAGTTCTTTTTTTAAAAAAAACAACCAATCTTATTTTGATGCGTTTTTGTTGTTGTAACAGATTATGTCTTCTGCCAGGTACTTTTTTTGCTATTGCTGGTTGGTACAAACTTGAGATTAGTCAGAGTGCATGGATCTAGTCAATCAGGTGTTGTGTGGGACAGAGAGAAGACTTCTCATTTGTCACAGTCTCCCTGTCACTTCTTTGGGCAATAGATTCTTCCAAGATATTTGAAGCTTGGCTCAAAACTCAGTGTTTCTTCCCTCAAATATCAATTAAAGGTTAATAAGGTGTAAAGGAACCTCCCCATTATTTCTTAACACACTAATCTGAACACTCTGGATAGATGCCATTGCCGCTGCCAACGTTCTTATGTTAGGTGCATGTCCTTTAAATGTATTGTTTCAAAAAACCACCCAAGCCCTGACTGCCAATTGTGTGTGTGAGCAAATACTGCTGTGCTAGCCAGCTGTTGCATGTTTGAACATTTATCAGTATCTGGATCATTCAGTGGAAGTTGCCTGGCATTGGGCTGGAATGTTGATTTCTCTCAAAAATCTGCCTCTGGGCTTATTTATGCAAGAAAGTAGTTGTAATAACTTTCTTACTGCTTCATTCTTTAATTGTACAATGATATTTTGTCCAAAAAATGTCCCTCGGACCTCATGATAAGCACAGGGACAAGACTTTTCATGTTTAGCCACAAGCTGATGTAGCAGAAAAATGATTTATTTGTTTTTCCTGCTTTAGCCTATCTACACCCTTTAAAGTTCAACACATATTGCAGAGTGAGTTTAATGTTCCCAAAAGGCTGGCTAGCTAAGACTTTTGTGGGTGAATTTACCAGCAACAAAAGCATTACAGCGTGAGTGTAATGCTGCTGGCTAGCCTGGATCTGCTGCCAGTGTCCTATCAAATGCTGGAGGTGAAGCCCCGGAGCGGCGATGTTTCTGATCAATAGATAGGCACAATCAGTAACCAGCTCAGTACTTCTCACTGTGTGTCGTTTCATAGTTCATCCAATACAGTTTTCAGTGCTTTTTCTGCGTCACAGGGATGCTCTGCATTAAAATCGGTGATCCGTAGTCCACATGCAGTGCTTAGTGGTAAAATGTTTGAGTTTCTGTATTAGTGCTTCATCCTTTCTCCACAGACCAAATCTCCCTGTGTTGCAGGAAAGTTGTGTGACTTTGGGTTTTGTTCAGGGGAGGTGAGGTGGTTTGTTTTTTTATTTTGTTAAGGAGTCTTTTCTCAGTTCCCTTTAGAAGTGGTAAAACAAATCTCGGTAAAGGAACCATCTATGAGGAATAAGCCCCCAAGACAAGGGATTAATGCAGAACAGCTATTGCATTGTAAACACTCACCACAGCTTATTCTCTACTGACAAGTGCACTTGGCGCACATAGTCTTTGGACTTCTCTGCAGATTCAGTTGAAAGAACACAACTGCTTGTGAAAGCGAGCCAATATTTTTAAGTTTACTGTGATATTTTCCTAGTTTATCCTATGTAATCTAAAGCGTCTTGCTGTTTTGCAGTGGTATTCAGCAGAGGAATTTAAAATTGGAAAGCACATTGATCATTATTCCTCCCTCACATTTAGAGACAGGAGTAATGCTATTACAGATTTTTAAAAGATTACATTTTTAGTCATGTTAAAAATAACTGCAAATAATCTTCAAGTTCAGGAACCTTAAGCAGCATATAGGTTAATAAAACAACTTCAATCCCATTTGACACTGTCTTCTTGGTTGTGACTTTGCAGAAGCCTGTGAGAGTTTTCCTGGTAAATTTAAGCTTGTCCATTATGTTTTTCTTCTCTATTTTTCTGTTTTCCTGGTATAGTAGCAAGGTGAATTTTCTGAAATGTCCTCTTTGAACTAAGATTCCAGCTCTTAGTTGTCATTGTTACCTCTTTCAGAGCAAATGAACTGTACTCCTCTTGCCATTCTTAGTGTTTTTATTCTTTTTTTAGAAGAGTTTTTGGAGTTTTCTATAGAATTCCCCCATCTATCTAACAGTAAAACCATGTATTATCAGCAAGTTTTTAATTGTCATTGTTGCTATATAGCTCTTCTGTCAGTAAGTCACAGAGTTCTTATCAAAACCAGAGAGCGAGAAATTTGTGAATTTAAATGAGATATGAGACGTGGATTCCAGGCTCTTGTCTATGTTGAGAGATGTTGAAATCACAAGCATGACATATGTTGATTCACATCATACCTGGTCATGAAATGTAACCTTACCTGCTGTTGCAAGACGAGGAAAAGGCTGCTTAGTTTCTCAATGAGGTTTTTTTTTTCGTGTTGGCAAAAAGCTGTTTCAACACAGTTAAGATTATGCTGAATTTTCTTGTGCCTGTCTGTCAGCACGTACCAAGTATGACGCTACCTTTCAGTTTTCCTCAGGACAACTTTTTTTGTCAAGCAGTACCTCAGTTTCCTGGAAACTAGCTTTTAGCAGAGTTCACGAGTGAAAGCCAAATCCAGACATGCAGGCTGTAAGTCTGAGACGCTTCTTTGGTAATTTTTGTGTAAGAAGGAGTCACTTCAAAGGTGTCTCTCTTTTTTTCAGGGGTTGAATTATTTCGCAATAAGTGCTGGATGTTGATTGTATTCATCATTCTGAGGATTGGTTTCGTAACTGGGATGTTCCCTATTTCATGACACAATGGGACTCTCAGTTGTCTGATGTTAGAGGATCTGCAATTACTTTTGGGTCATTTGTGGAGAACCCAGGCAGCTTTTAATGAGATGAACATTATGGTAGTGAAGAGAATTTATTTTGGATAACTGAAATCTGGATGTTCAGAGTTAAGTTCTGTTGCTGAAACCTTTGAGCTCCATTTAATGTAAATAAATTCTGGGCTTTGGCGGCATCGGGATTAGAACTAGAGTATTTTTAATGTTTCATTTTCATGTTTTCATTTTTTTTAGGCATTACTTGTGGTCGTACACGCATCCCTGTTTTAGGAAAACTTGGGACTTTTGAAACTTGTTCCCTAAGACGAATTCCTCTTAGAAGCTTTTCAGAAACACCGGCGTATTTTGCTTCAAAGGATGGTGCAAGCAAGGATGGTTCTGGAGACGGAAGCAAGGTAATCTCCATGCGTTAGGTTTTTCAATAGTTTATGTAAAATGTTTCTTAAATGTTTTTAGTAGATTTTTTTCCTTACTTAAAATTAGAGTCGTCTTGAAATTTTTGCTAACTCTTGACGTTTCTGAACCTCCAAATTGCTACAACTGGCAGTGAAGAAAAAATAAATTGTATTCTGAATGGCAAACCTTATAAACATCCCATAACACCATTCCCAGTTTTAGAAATCTTTTTGCCTAGTGTAAAGAGACACTTGAAAACTTTGTAGAATGTTACAAATCCACAACAGGTTTCAGGCTCTCAGGAAAGAGTAGTAATCAGAACTATTTTCCTTCAAAAGCCTGCTACTCCCAAGTAGGTTCTTTAAAATAAATACATTTTAAAATGTTTTTGTTTTCAGCACCGATTTGGGAGTTGTACTAAGCAAGACAAGTTTGTGAGGAGACTAGCTTTATTCTTATTAGTAAACCGTAGTCTATTTTCATCCTAGTCTTTCTCTATAATTATAGTTAATAAACAGCTACTTCAGATAAATGATTACCTGAGAATAAAACTGCTCTTTAGTCAGCAAATAAGATTTTGAGAGTTCACAGGCAGTAACTTTGCCTTAGTATGGTGTGTTGTGACATCTGAGGAACTGTCCAGATGACACAGGTGTGTTCTGAAGGTTCAGATTAGACTTTTTTTAAAAGGAGGAAGATAAATTTTTAATCGTCTTTTTTTCGCGAGGAGGATTGCGAGGAGAAATGAGTAGGCAAGGAAGTTTTAAAAAGTGGGGAACTACCTCAGAAAAGGGAAGAGAGATCTTTGCTGTTTCTTAATATATAATAGCTTTTATACACCAATAGGCAGGGTAACATGGAGAAAGACAAGTATGTGTATGTCGGGGAACGCTGCATTAGAAGTAAAAAATAAAATATTTCCAAGCAATTTCTTAGATGCTTGTTTTATAGGCCATACCTACCCTACAGCCATCTGCCAGCATAGCTACATCTGTCAAGGACGTCAGAAGAGTTATGGCTTCAGAAACCCTTAGATTCAACACAGTTGCGATAATGAAATTACTCTCTCTATAAGTATGATTTGTTTTCTTCTCTGGGGTTAGAATAAATTACACTGAAATATACTGTTAGAACATTCTTGACGCAGTTTAGGTGGTTATTGTTCTAGTGCCAGTCAAGCAGTTCTAATGTAGATATGAGATGCCTCTTCTATGGGCGTCCAAAATTGGCAGACCTGGGCAACACAGATGTGTGTACACTTCAAAATGTTTATATCATGGTGTTCTTAGTTTTCCAAGCCTTTAAAAAATCCTGACAATAGTTATTTTGTCATTCAGCTGTTGCAATATTCACATTACTGGATTCCATAAACACACTGCTAAATGCCTTATGGAACAGCTCCATTGTTTGGGGCTAATTGTCTGGAAATCTCTTTTAGAAGTCTGTCGGTGAGGGGGGTGGTAAAAAGTCAAGCTCTGGAAGCTCTGGGAAAGGAGGAAACCAGCTGCGCTGCCCAAAGTGTGGTGACTTATGCACACACGTGGAGACCTTTGTGTGTAAGTTTTAATGAATACTTTCTTTTTTCAATAGACACAGATGTGACTGTATTTGTGATCTAATGTAGTCCTGATAGCTAAGTTTTAGCCTACCTAACTATATGATGTCAAAAATGTTGTTATGCTTCATTTGGCCACGTTGGTGTAAATGTGTATTGTCTCTGTGGATACATTTGTGTAATTTCCTATAATGTGTGTTGGAGCAGAATATGGTAGCAGAGTTTGGACCACGACTGTGAATATGCAGTTTTAAAATAATTTGTTAAATTTTATGCAGTGAAAGAGATGCTCCCATAAACAATACTATTTTAACTACTGATATTCCTTTCTGTCCATTATATAAATACATACTTGTATGTATGTCTGCAATGTCTGTCCTTTACTAAATAATAAAACTTGAATCCTGCATGTACTCTAACCAAAGTGCTTATCCAGCAGAGGAATTAGTATATGACAGATGGCTTACTGGAATGGTCTTCTATGGCAAAGTCAGATCCATAATAGATTCCAAACAGGAGGCTGGAAAATCCAAATAGAAAATCCAAAATGTGCCAGATGCCTGGTGTCTATCAGCAATAGCTACTTTTTTGGAAGTACAGTCCAAATTAATGCTGGTTATGCTTTAGGTTCTATCAGACTTGAAGACATTTCTCCTTGTTTTAGTGCTAATGAGACCAGCCTAGAAAACAGTTGTCAGAAAGCAGATGCCCATCGTTAGTTGGTGGGGCTCAAGGAGGAAATATCGGGTCATAATCAGACTTGTGCACTGAGAAGCTTAAACAAGGTCAGCATAAACTTTTTCAACAGTTGTTAATATCGCAGTTGGTGAAAATAATGAGTGGATATGCTATTGTCTGCTGCTACTAGTATAAAATACTATTTAATAAAAATGATCAAACATTAGGAATCACGAGACAATTCTGTAATAATAGTATATTTATTTATGTTAGATAAAAGGATCGGTTGACAGCTGCTATTTTTTTTTCCAGAAATAATAAGCGGGTTTGTTTTTTGTTTGAAATTATAGTCAACAAGGTTTTTTGAAAAATCTGGCACTAGTTGGTGGAACTAGAAATACAGTCCTGTGTGGTGTTCAATATGTTGGCTTCTACCTGGACTAGGTGTGGTTGAAAACAGTGCAAGGCTTTTTAACCTCATTTACCTTCTTATCAGATGATTCATGAGTAGACAGAGACATTTTGAAACTCTCTCACTTTGCTAGTGTGTTTGCTCCCCTTGTTACTGGAGGTTGTGCTTTTATCTGGAAATACCATTCAAGCGTTACCCCAGAGCAGACAATCACTGTGTATCCCTGGAAAGCAGAGATGTGATTTAATAAATTGTCAGTGTCGCTAGGAATCTTTAAGCGTGCTCGAAAACTTTCTTAGTAAGAGGATTCATTCCTACTGACATTATGGGAGAGAATGTGGGTATATGCAATCTCAAATTCACAAGTAGTGATACGACACTTGAATTGCGGCATCAGAATGGCACAGGTGCTGTAAACAGCCTGGGGCTGGAAACCCCCTCTGTACTTGTAAAAAAACCAGTGTTGCGGCTGGTCAGATTTGTCAGAAGCTTGAAAGTCAAAATATGAGGAAATCTGCTTGTGAATAATTGAACGTATCTACTTTTCTCACCTTGCATGTTCTGCTCTGAGGCTTTAGGATTTTACAGCCTTTAAATGAAGTCTGTTACTGGTTCAAACTAAGCGCAGTGTCACCAGAGAACGGAGTACAGCAGACTTCTTTGTTCATCCTGAGGATAGCAGTTGTCAGTTTTCTATTAATTGGTAACTTAAAAAAATTAAACCAAAGATTATAATTGCTCTAGTTTCTCAGAAATTCCTATGAGTCATGGTCAAGCCTTCTTTGAACCTGTGTCTTTCTGGTTTAGTCTGTTAATTTGAGCACACTGCTTCCCAGCCAAACTGTAGAATATAAAGCGGCTGGAAAATGGAAGAGCTAAGTTCTAATTATCTTAAAACTGATTTTAAAAAAGAAAACAAAAACTAATAAGAAAAAAAAAATCTGTCCAATTCTGCCCAAAATGAATGGGTTGCAGGTTGTATTAAACACACTGTTACTTGATTTTTCAGATAAGCCTTTGATGTTGCTTAGTCAAGAAAAATGATGAATTGGCTCAATTCTGGTTTGGATTACCAAAGTGCAGAGCCTTAAGTAAATATCTAAAGCCAATGGAAAATATGCAATTAGCATTTGTTTCAGTTTGTAGATACTAGATTTTTCAGTCATTTTGAGAGAAGTAGGGTAACAAAATACTGAATAAAACCCGCATTTATTAGTAAATTAATTGCCATTGAGTGGCAATGTGACAGGCTGGTAGTCCAGTGGAGTTTGTTTTTAATGAGGCTTCACTTTGTATCTGCAAATATTGCTGAAGGATTTGCTTGGCAATGGGTTTCCAGTAATTAACAATTAAAGAAGAATACGATGCAAGCTGAAAGGAATTTTGTTTTGGCACACTTTCTCAGCAGTTCCTGTATTGTTTTGGGTTGTGAGACTCTGTAATGAGAGTTTTGTGATCATTGAAATAAGATGTGGGCCTCAGATGTAGAGTGAAATCCAATAGCTATAAAGCTGATTGACATAAGAAGCCTGATCTAGGTTCTGTTTTTACTGTCCCCACCTGATGCCATCAGGTTAGCTCCCATCCTCCAATGCAAGACTTCCCTGCCTCTGTACATACTTAATAGGCAAGAAGCCTCCCTGCCCTCTTTTTTTCTGATTTCTTTTTACCTTACAGCAGTTTAATAGTAGCCCTGCATCTCAACCCTACAAGTGTTTTTAAGATTAATCCTCTGATCGTTTCGGCTTACTGTATGTATTGTAAAAACCCAGCCTTTCTCTTTGGCGAGGTCAGCTCGTACAGATTTTAGAAATCACTTTGCAAATGCAGCCTCTGTGGTAACATTGCCTAAGTGGAAAACAACACTTGACTTGCATTTTAGCACACTGTAAATATTTGCAGACATCTTAATGACAATGAGGTAGTTTGACACAAAGGATCTTTGCTGTGCTTCGATGTATTTGCTAAAAGAACATATAAAAACATGCCAGCATTAAAGAATAACAAAGTTGCTTGCAATTTTGAATGCTCAGTTTTAGGGAGATAGCAGTACTTGATTTCCTTCCATTTCAGAGCAAACTTCTCAAATTTTTTTCTGTTAAAACTCATATTGATACTTTTTTTCCAGATTGCTGTGTAGACGATAGAAACTGGCCAGTTTCACAGCTGTGTCTTGATAACTGAGCCTCCTCCCCAAGGCACTCCATACATCAGAGTTTCTCTCTAACCGCGGACCCTATGGCTCTTGCTGAAAATTAGGAAGATCTCTAATAACCTTCCTCTGTGCTGCTTGGAGTAATTGATAGAAGTGTCCTCTACACAATAATTTTTTTCAGTGAATGATATTTTAAAGATGCACAATAGTGTTCTTATAGCCTATTCTTTTTTTTTTTTTTTTGACCATTCCTGTGGATCTATAAAGGGGGCAAGTATTCTTGTGGCTATTCCATCCTAATAAAGCTGGCTATTAGCATTGCATAAGGAGGGACAAACAGCCTCATGGCATTGTAGTCATTAAGAATATCAAAGGTGTTTTAAGTGAGCATTAGGAGAAAGTTTGGATTTT
>NW_009633534.1:9240-21962 GCF_000690535.1 Cariama cristata
ATATTGTTGCTAAATAATAGTTAAATTTGTGTAAGAGGGCTGGGTGTATGGAAGTGGTTCTCCATCACATTCCCATCAGGCAGATAACAGTAATTTGGGAGGTTGCCAGGAGATCTTTCCAGCTGTTACACAAATTTTCTTTGGAGTAGAGTTAATAAAGCTGTGATGGTCACAGTATTATGTGCTATGTTCTTAAAGTAATTTGCTGGTCTTTCTTATCCAGTCGTGAGGTGTGTTTAATATTAAAAAAACCTCACCCACTCCTCTTTTGCTGATGCCAGCTCTGTGGGAGAGAGCAACAAGTTATAAATAAGCAGCTTGTTTGTTGCTAGAGGCTGCTATTAAAATCAGCTGGTACTACAGTGTTCAAGCTATTTTCTAAAAACTTTATGATTTCAGAAGTGTTGACATTGTAGTGTTTCATGTGGTTGTTCTGCTACATTTACTTTGCTTTTAATTTGATACATTTACTAAAATGTGCAATAGAACTGAATCAAATTACATATGATTTGCATTTAATAGTGTAGTAATGTCAGAAAACATCAATTTTGAATTACAAATGTATTCTTCTCTACTGTCTATTTTTGATTATTTCAGCTTTGCTTTTTCAAAGGGGAAAAAAAAAAAGTAGTGCACATTCTAGTTTGCAGGCTTTTGAGACAGTCTTTGCAGATAACATGACTTCTTGAGACATAGATCACAAAGTCAGCAGTAGGAGGGTTTGGCTTTTGGAATTTGAAAGAAATTTGTTCTACTCTTGACAGTAAAAATAAATAAGCAAAAGATCTTGCAAAACATCAAAGTCCTGATCATCTGTTGCATACCACAGCTGCCTCTGGTTGGGATGAGCCCTTTGTGTGACCCTGCTGCGCTCTGTGTCCTCGGCCTAAGTGACTCGAGGGTGCTCCATAGTGTTCCACAGCCAGTGGGATGCAAGAGACTGAGAGCTGCCGCAGCTGTCCTTTCCTGAACCTGCTGCATGCTGTCTTTGAGGTTGATATTGTAGATTGCTTCCCTGCACTTTAGAGGAGTCTGTCCCTAACCACAATTCTTTTTTTTTTGCCTGCTAATTTGAGAGTTAGGAACAATTCCTGCATAGTTAGAAGTCCTCATTGATTTTGCATTGCTCTGAGATGCAAAGTTTCCTCTTCTGAGTGTAGTGCTACCGAATACGAAATAGACTTTTGCTTTTTAATCCTTTGTTTGGTTGCTGCCCTGCGTTGTGACTTTTTGGGCAAATTGTATTCCCCCTGTGTCAAATTTCATAGTCCAATAATTGCTTTTAAAGCTTCTAAGGTAAACGGAGGGGAAGTGTTGTGTAAACACAGAGGTGGCTGTGCTGTCTTACAGGTGCTTGCCCTGTGTATGACAAACTTGAGCAGCTGAATGAATGCTGTCTAAGCAATTCTTCTTACTGTTTTGTTTTACTTTTTCTGCAGCTTCCACTCGTTTCGTGAAGTGTGAAAAGTGTCACCATTTTTTTGTTGTACTGTCAGAGGCAGACACAAAAAAGAGCATCATTAAAGAGCCCGAGTCAGCAGCAGAAGCTGTGAAATTGGCATTCCAGCAGAAGCCACCGCCTCCACCGAAAAAGGTACTGTTCCTAATTTCACCCCAGTGTTTCCTTGTATTACAGCTTGATGAAATGCTTTGCTTCCTAATCTGCATCAGGTGTGTAACGGTCTACTGTGACAGAGCAACAAACAATAAAGACGATTAGCTCAAGATTAAACCTTGAGAGCTATGTGACCCAGCAGAGCACTGATAAAGGAAGGAAGTAGATCCAATAAAAGTAGTTGGGCTTGTTTTCCTCTGCCTTTGTCTTGTGACTGAAGTACAGTGCCTTCATTTTCTGCTTGTGACCCTGAGGCTAACCTTAACCCTCACCAACAATAGTACCTTTTATTTCCTGCTATGGCCTGGTATTCTGCACCCTTATGTTAGCAGCTTCCTTCCGTAACTGCAGAACCTTTTATTTGGCCTGTTTCTGGGTGAGAACTGTGGCTGATTAGCTGGTAGCCATGACACATCTGAAGTAATTTGGTTTCCCTCTCCCAAATTGTGAGGGAGCATATTATGTTTCTCAGTTCCTAGTGGACTATAATGGTTTGTGAAGCTGTGTGTGGCTCCTGGATAGGGCTTTTTAAAGGAATTAAATATTCTTGAAATTTCTATTCCTCTTACAAATTTGTGTGAAAATGGCAATGGGTTTAAATATCAGTAGGGGAGAACTGACAGACACGGTATGATTGTGTAAGAGATTGTGTAAACTTATCAACAGGAATATATTTTGTATTTTAGATTTTGTGGTTATATTTCTCAGTTCTGTAATGGTTAGTTTAGATCAAAGTCCATCTTTGACACAACATACTATTTTTTTCTGTTTTGCTGCAAGGTGGTTTAGAAGTGTTATTAAAATTGAGTTGTTTTTCAGATTTATAACTACCTCGACAAGTACGTTGTTGGTCAGTGTTTTGCCAAGAAGGTGCTTTCAGTTGCTGTGTACAATCATTACAAGAGAATTTACAATAATATCCCAGCTAACCTGAGACAGCAAGCAGAAGTTGAAAAGCAGACTTCTTTAACACCGAGAGGTTTGTATGATATTTGGTATTTTTCTGGTCAAATAAAACTTACCATTTCAGGGCTCTAACTTAAACCTGAGAAAGTTTTTTACCTTGACATTAGATATTCTGTAATTGGCATGAGCTAAAGGAATTTCTATTAAATTTAATTTTCACTGTATGTGAACTTCTGTGATTTATTTAAAAGTAATCCAGAAGGTTTATGATTCCATGGGTGTTGCCTGCTGTATTACTGATGCATGTCATTAGGTATTTTCCTTTAACTTTAGAAAGAAAAGTTTAGAAGGCTTACTTTATAATCTCATTTACTGCTTAATGGTAAATCTGATGCTTAATCTGCAAGCAACAATGCAGATCATGGAGACAATATTTTGCATAGTGAATTTGATGAATAGCTAGCTTTCTGACCTCACTTGCTGCTGTTGGCAGCATGTTGGTCACCATAGTATTGTTCCATATCTAGCAGGTGTAGATGGAGTTACTCTTGGCAGTACTTTTGCTACTGACTAAGTGTGTAGCTATGTTGATCTAATTTATTTTTAGAAGTAGGATTAAGTTGCTGTCTCTGATTCAAAGCATACCTTTTTTTTTTAAGATGTTTTGTTCTGTCGTGCAAAAAATAGCATGCTAAGCAAACAGAAATCTTCTTTATTTTTCGAATTTACTTAAAGAAGTACTTTAACTGAGAGGGAAACATTAGTAGCACTGCTCTGGTAATGGTAGGAGAGCAGTTGCGTACCTGGCACCGGGAAGTTCCTGACCCTCCACAGGAGCATAAGATGGTGCACACCCCAGAGGGACTGGCAGTCTATGTTTATAACAGATAGTACTTTGAAACGTGTGATATCTTACATTGTAACACTTGGGTATAAATGTGAGGGTTTAAGGAAGTCTTTTCAAAACAAAATTTTATTATTGCATTTTTCCCCTTCTATAAGTGGTTTTAAAATGGAAATCTAATCAGAGGTAATAGATTGTTACTGTTTTAAGTAGTAGAAAGCTTGCTGTCATTTTAAAAGCATGCAAGTTGGGTTTTGGGTTAATTTTGACAGCAATAAAAACTAATTCATGTGGGGACTTTTGTTAGAAATACATTCATACACAGTGATAAGATGTATTCAGAAGAGGGCAAGAGGTAGAGAATTTATAAGCTTTTATAAACTTATTTTTTATTACTGTTTTCATCCTCTCTCTTAGAATTAGAAATCAGAAGACGGGAGGATGAGTACAGATTTACAAGTAAGTGAACTCTCTCCTCATGTCCTCCTCTGCAATATTGACTCTTTTGATGTCAATGTAGAATAGTCTTTAGTGACTGTTAGTATGAAATGCTGGGTAAAATCTTGTTTGCTTTTCTTCTGCAAGTAAATTTAATTGATGGCATTGAGTGTGTTTTTAACAAAGGTGACTAGGATTTGACTCTTTATCTAGTTCTAAGTGGAAAGCAGGTAAATTGTAAAATTACCTTTTATGAAGTAGGTTAAACAATTATTTGTCCTTAGAATTATTCTCAGTAGACCAAGTGAAATGGAATTTTTTTTTAACTGAGATCTGAGGCGTGATTATATTAGTAATGCCATACAGAATATGATGTGAGATAGATAATAAAGGAAGTTATGCAACTGTTTTCTGCAGAGTATTTGTAATCTGAAAAGGCACTGTTGCCTTGAACCTCAGAATTCCTTTTTTTTTTTTTTTTTTTTTGGTCTGGTTGATGTCATTTATGTTTGTTTTCAGTCTGCCAGAACTCTCACTGGCTATTGAACTTCTTCCTTAGTCTAGTATAGATCAATTTGTAATCCCAGTTACACCTGTTCAAACCAGTTTTCTTAATCTTCAAAATTCTACCCTGCAAGCCAATTAAAACTAGTACTGTGAAAAAAGAAAATCCAGCTCAATCTCCATATCCATGTGTAGAGACAAAACCTGTAACAACTGAACTAAGACAAATCTTTAAGTCTTGAGAGTAGGCCTGTGCATTGCTTTTGTAATTGTTATAGTATACCAGTTCTTGTACTTTTTTTATGATAGAGATCAATAGTTTGGGTTTATTTCTTCTCAGGTATTTAAAAAAAAAATTCAATTAAAATGAGTTAATTTGTAAGCACTGAAAATTTCTCTTGTTTTTAATGTAGAGGAATATTTTTGGATAATCCACTGTACCACTGGAAATTCTTTTCATATATGCTAATATATGCTTGTGTAAAAATATGATTGGAACTCCTGTTTTTGTAATAGTTGTGCCATGTTTCTGTTGCAGTTCTATCTGTAAGCTACTGTACAGATAGAATTATGGGTTTGCAGAACAAAAGAGAAGCAGCAAGCTTTTATTGTGTATTTAAGGTAACGGCAGACCTTGTCAGTGCTCAAACAGTACTGTTGTTGTTCTCTTCAGAACTACTGCAGATTGCTGGAATCAGTCCACACGGTAATGCTTTAGGAGCATCAATGCAGCAACAAATGAACCAGCAGATACCTCAGGAAAAACGGGGAGGAGAAGTACTAGATTCACCCAATGATGACATAAAACTTGAAAAAAGTAATATTTTGCTGCTTGGACCAACTGGATCAGGTATACAGCTGCATGTTCTATAGGTGTCAGAGTTTTCTTAGAATTTATTGTTAATGAGTAATTTTCTTCTTTTATTCCCATCTGGTGTATAAAAAGCTAAAACTGGGAATTCCGAACCAGGATTTTGTGCTTTCATGCCATGGCAACAAGCTGAGCTAAATGGCTTTGAAAAGGAAGGAGGTCTGGTCATGTAGTTTTCTCAGGTTTTTTTCTTTTTTTTTTTTTTTTTCTTCTTCTTCAAATGCCTATATTATTTACTAACTGATTAAAATGTGTAAGTTTCACTAAGCTGAAATAAGACACATTTAAAGTTTCTCGGCTTTAGATGGTAAGTTGAGTTGCTTAAGTTAGTGTCGTTTCACCTCTGGGACAGATCAATTACGGGGAGGTTAAAAGAGAAGTTATATTTGTGTGTTCATAAGAAGTGGGAGTGTTTGTGCTGAAGTGATAAGTGTTTTGCAGACTATTTGGGAGAACGTTCACTAAATAATATTTTAATTTTGTTTCTCCCCAACTTCAAAGCAGGAGCAATTGGACTTTGCACTGCACCCTGAGTGTTTGCAAAGGACTATCGGTTTATTTAAACTTTAATCTATGCAAGTACATGTATTTTAGCTTTTATGTCTTGTGATATTTTGTTTGTGACGCTGTATGCATTTCAAGCTGCCTCAAATGTGTAGTATGAGTCTAACTCAGAAATACAGCTTGCCAACGTAAAAACCACTGTTTATGAAAACTGGCTTCCTTGGAAAATATTCTTATGTGAATATATGAGCATGTTGGCATCACTCAAAATGTCTAATGATGGTAGTGATGATCCTGTGGTAAATACTTGGGTTTGTGTGCTCTAAAGAAAAGTATGGAAGTTATAACATGCAGTTTTTTATTCTATCAGGTAAAACCTTGCTGGCTCAGACTCTAGCTAAATGCCTGGATGTACCTTTTGCTATCTGTGATTGTACTACCTTGACTCAAGCTGGCTATGTTGGTGAAGACATTGAATCTGTCATTGCGAAACTCCTGCAAGATGCCAACTACAATGTAGAAAAAGCTCAGCAAGGTAAATTTTTACAATGTGTTTCCTGAACTTCATTCATAGACTATGTTAATCTCGCTTAAGTGCTCTAAATTGAGACCACCAGTATTTCTGTAATTAATGTTCCTGTTGCATGTACCTGAATTTTAACACTCTAAATCTGAAATAATAAACCTGAGAAGAGTTCTAAGCATGTCTTGCAGCTTTTGTTTATAGTTGGACAAGATTGTGTACATTTTTGCCATCTACAGTGTGGAAGTAGAACAGTCTGCTGCTATCTTAAATGATGTTCTTCCCTGTAAGTTTTTGCTTCTCTTGAAGTGGAGTCTTCCTTAAATCCATTTTCTGTAACTGCAGGAATTGTTTTTCTGGATGAAGTAGATAAGATTGGCAGCGTTCCCGGTATTCATCAGTTACGGGATGTTGGAGGAGAAGGTGTTCAACAAGTAAGTACTTCTGTAGAGTGATTTTTTTCTTTTTTTTTTTTTTCTCTTTCTTCATAAGCAAACAGCCCATCAAATCTACATACCATCCTATCATATGTCTAATAGCATGGGAGTATATAGTCATAGTTCTTCAGTTCCTTAATTGTTAACCTTTGAAACCATCGTCTTTACTTTTTCATTCGAGAAAAAAAATCTGAAAAGCAACTTGAGACTGCTTCATAGAAATGTTTTAATTGAAAAACATCTTTGCAGCATTCAGATAGCAAGTTGCATAATGTAGGCAAGAATAGATAACATTTTCCGTTTTGACAAAACTCTTAAAGCAACTCATTACTAAGTGCAGCTCATAATGTGCATGGAAGTCACATTAAAGATAGATTTTTGTCTATCCTTGAATGGGATTGTTCGTCTCGTATGGAGAACTGATTTCTTTAGGCACTTACTGTTACTATAAAGGCATAAGGGATTAAAAAATGTAAATACATCTTACTTAGAGTAAGTAAGTATGGTGAGCCTTCTTATATGATGCTACACAGTGGAATTTTATATTGCTTATTTCTTCTTTCTTTCTTAGGGCTTGTTAAAATTACTAGAAGGCACAATAGTAAATGTTCCAGAAAAGAATTCTCGTAAACTACGTGGAGAAACAGTACAGGTTGACACAACAAACATCCTCTTCGTAGCTTCTGGTGCTTTTAATGGTCTTGACAGAATTATCAGCAGGAGGAAAAATGAAAAAGTGAGTGCATCAGGCTGTATTTGAACTGAAAAAATTGTTATCTTAATTACTGTTCACAGTACTGACTCCTAAGGTCTTGCCATATTTGTAAACCCACTACATTTTGTTTGTGGAGCAGTGGTTTTCCATCTGTTACCTGGGAACCTGAGGTCAAGCCTAAGAAAGGTGGCAAAGGACAAGCCTATGGTTAGCAGGGTTAGGTAGCTTGCAGTGGTCTCTGCTTCCACAGATAAATTCTTAGTATATGCAAATAGGAAAAAAATAGGAGGGGGAGAAAAAGATTGAAAGCCGTTGGTAGAAGACTTGCTGTCCATACTTAAGTGGTAAACTTTTTATGTTGGTGTCATGTCCTGTGTTTGTTAAAAACAGAGTATGTGAAACGGTTCTAGCAATTATAATAGGATTTCTTTCAGTTGCTTACTGAATTTTACTGTTTTGTGTGTTAATGTCTAGGAACAGAGTTCTTCTGACTGCAGCTTTCTGACAAAATGTGCACTCTGTTCCTAACAGGGGAGTGACTGAAATCCAATTTACTGTTTATGATAATTTACGTAGCTTTTCATGCAAGCAAATATGCATTTGCTTCACTTCTGAAGAGCCCTTTTTAGTGTCACTGGTATTTGTAAACTTACCAGGACCCATTACTAACCTTTTTTTTAGTTTAAGAAAAACTTACTCTTATTCAGTCTGATGTGTTGATACCTTACTGAGGGAATTAAATGTTATAAGAGATTGATTGTGTGCAAGGTATCCAATTTTACTATAATTTCTTGAGCTTGAATTGATATGTAATGACATAATCAGTCACTCCAGATTTTTGTTATGCACATGGAACATGATTTAGTTACATAAAGAAAGCTTAACTATTATAGTTCTGTGAGCCTAACACATTTGTTTTGCAGTATCTAGGATTTGGGACACCATCTAATATGGGAAAAGGCAGAAGGGCTGCAGCAGCAGCTGATCTTGCAAATATAAGTGGAGAATCCGATCCACATGAAGATATTGAAGAAAAAGATCGCTTGCTGCGTCATGTGGAAGCCAGAGATCTCATTGAGTTTGGCATGATTCCTGAGTTTGTGGGACGTTTGCCTGTTGTGGTTCCTCTGCACAGCCTCGATGAGAAAACCCTTGTACGGATTCTTACTGAGCCACGAAATGCTGTGGTTCCTCAATACCAGGCACTATTCAGCATGGATAAGGTTTGAATTTTTGACAACTCTTCAATATTCTTGTTTATAAACACAGTATTAAAGTAATCTAAAATATCAATTGAAATCACTTCTTCCCCCCACATGTGCACCTCCTCACTCTGGAAAACAAGCTACCTCATTAAAACCTCGCTGCTTTAGATTGGATAACTGTTCTTATAGGGCAAGTAATCTGGAAGTAGTTGAACTGCGTTTCCCATTAACGTTCAAATGAACATCCGTGACCTTGTCTAAAAGACATCAAGAGCCACTTCACGTACTCTAGAGGTACTTGTAGTAGTTGCACCTAAAGGGACATAGTCAATGCTAGTTAGTCAAATATGCAGTGTAGCTGAAGCTTTATATATAGCTTAAATGCTAAGTGTTCCGGTCTGTAACAAGTAAATCGCTACTGTTTGTTATTTTCAGTAATGCTTGCACTGTCACACTCAACAAACTGTTGAGCTATAAATGAAATCATTAACTAAACTTACTATTTTTTTTTTATGTAGTGTGAATTAAATGTAACTGAAGATGCATTGAAGGCTATAGCCAGACTGGCCCTGGACAGAAAAACTGGTGCAAGAGGTCTTCGATCTATAATGGTGAGTAAATCAAGTGTCACATTGAGTAAAGGGAGCTACCAGTGTTCTTGTGTAGACCTGATCATGACAATTTTCATGCAAAACCTCTGGTTCTGGGTCTTATATGGATACGATAAGTCTCTTTCTAAAACTTCGAGTGTTCAGAGTTCTTCCGAAAAAAACCTTTCACTCTGAAAATCACTTGCTAACCATATTATTACATAGAAGAGGGCATACAGAAAATTTTTTTTTCCCCCCTCTATTTTCTTGTAGGAAAAGCTGTTGCTGGAGCCCATGTTTGAAGTGCCCAATTCTGACATTGTATGTGTGGAAGTTGACAAAGATGTTGTAGAAGGCAAAAAAGAGCCAGGATACATTAGGTAAAACCGTAACGGAAGTATTGGAACAGACGAGTAATGCAGCTAGACAGGTATTCTGATGTTTGCTATAGGAACAAGTGTATAAACACAAAAGCAGGCACACAACCTGAAAAGGATCCAATTCTCTGTATATTGTACACAACTGAATTAGTGCCTGTTCTGTCCTAGAGACTTTGGGTTTGTATGGCTTTAGTTTTTAAATAGAAATTCAAAAATAAACTTATATATGAAGTTATTTTAAGCCTTTTGTGTGTGTCTGTGTATTACCTGTAGAAATAGAAATAAATCATAAGCATCACAAGTTAACAGTAAAAATCTGAAGTTTAATTGTGACTATACTGAAATTTCTGAAACAGAACTTTTTGTTTCCCCCTCCTAGTTTCTACCACTGAGGTGGGGGGCTTTTATGCAAGCTCCAGGCTGCTTTTGTTTTCTTTTCCATTGCTCTCACAGCAGCGCAGAGCCACAAAGGCACATCTATTGATTTGCTGAACTCTTGTTAAAATAATCAGTTTACCATAGTACAATCTTTACAACATTAATGATGTGGTGGAACACTGGACAAATCTGGATTTTAAAAAAAAAAAAAAAAAAAAAATTCTTAATTTTAGTGCCCACAGGATGGAGTTGAGAGAGAATGGGTCAGGTTTAAAACACAGGTCTGAAATTTAGGAACTCTGGGTTGGTTTCTATCCCTGACAACTTTTTTGAGTGACTTTCTCCGCTGAGGTACGTGCTTTGTATTCATCTATGTCTGTGCTGAAGCTTGGCTCGGCACGCCTAGTGTCTCAGAGGGGATGGTTGGAGTGGAAAGTATGCTTACACTGATGGTTGCTTTAAGTGATTTTGTAGAGCAGCAGCATTCATGTTTGCTGGAAATATTAAATTTACTGATTAAATCAAACGACTCTAACTGAATTCAATAGCCTTTTGATTTTCAGTAATGAGACTGCATACTAGTAGTAGTGTAAATCAGCACCATTTTCAGATAGGAAGGTCGTTTAGCAGATGGATGCTTGTCAGAACATTTTGTCATTGGGACACTTCGCAGGTGGCATGTTTACCAGAAGTTGTGGAAAATGTCTCTGTTCTTTTCCCCAATTTCTAAAGTATCTGATCAGTTCATTTTAATTTTAGGGCTCCCACTAAAGATTCATCTGAAGAAGAATATGATTCTGGAGTTGAGGAAGAAGGCTGGCCTCGACAAGCAGATGCTGCAAACCATTGAATACCGTCAGTGTGCTCGCTCGCAGAAAGTGCACTTGGTTACTTCCTTACGATTGCGTCTGCCTTCAGTCCGATACTAAAGGCATTGGATCTATCTCGGATATGATACATGATGAGGAACTTTATTAGATAGATCAGATCGTGTATTTTATCGCAACATCGCATTGATTTATTTGATGGACATTGTGTGGACTTGGATGGCATAATGTTCAAATATGAATTGTATATTACACTTGTTCAATTAAAATGTATAGCAAATACAGCAGCACCTGGATTGCTCTTTCTAGAAACTAAAACAGCAATGCAGATGCTGCCAATAGTTAGATTTTACAATGATATTACTCTGCAAATGGGAAATCAAAATTAATAATTAGTAGAGGGTGAATAAACTATTAGCTCTTGATATGACTCACGGAGGGTTACGTTCAGGTCAGTGTTAGATTTCTGCTGGTGTTTGAAACCCGATGGGTGCTGGAGTGACTTGTTACATTGGTGGGGGAGGAAGCCCTTGCAACAGGATTTTGGAAAAGCTGGGACACACTTTATGATACTGCTGGGAGATTTTGCTAAAATGAGATGCTAGTTTGTTACAGTAATTTGAATGCAATATCAAATAATATCCTTTCCTTCACCTCTCCATTAGGAGTAAGTTTCAGTCACCTTGGATACTGTGAAAGAAGGTGAAGTCAGTAATTTGCTAATTTTTCCAGAAGGATAAACAGGATTTCTAGGAAGCGGTAAGCCATCTGAATTTGGATGAGAAGTCAACATAAATTTTTGAATATTAATGTTCTAATATAGTACATTTTGTTTAACATATTGGAACTATCATGCATCAATTTTTTGGTGCCAGATACTTGCCCAACCTATCTTATAATGTTAAGAGATGAAAGAAGTAAATGTATAATATTTTTGATGTAATCAGTAGTGGCTGTTCATGTGACACAGTGCTTTTTAAGTTATAAGCTCAAATGCTAGTATTGCGTCTTGTAGTTTTGTCTTTGATTTTTAGTCTTGCAGCAAAGCAATCCTCCCTCTTCTGTTCTACACCAAAATTAATTCAATCCTTTAGGAAAGTCTTTGTAAAAACACTAAAGGACCTGTATGTTTTTGATTTGTTTCAGGAATTAAAATCATTGCTTACAACTTTGTGTTGTCCTTCGGTGATACGTGGACTTAAGTTTTACTGACCCTTTTTTCTAAAAATTCATGCTATTTAAATAAAACTTTCATCATTCTTTTCAGTCTAGTGGATGCTTTAGGACAGGAAAAGATACTGCAGATGCGTTGACCCTATTTTGTCAGGTAAATTTTATGTAATACTTGTGTTCTTACCTAGAAGCAGTGTGACATGCAGCTGTAGCCAGATGCAACAGATACTTCCCTTAGGATTTCAGTTTTTTTTCAGGTTCACTGACCCACTAATGGTTCAGAAAAAACTGCCTTTGGAGTTGAGGATATTTCTAGGAGAAGCTTAGTCCCCTCCAAATGGGAATCTGTGGTGAACTATCTGTAACTGCATCCTCACTTTCCTTTTTGTAGAGTGAAAACAAATATAACCGCTTTTACTTCTGACTCCTTTAATTCAAATCCTTTTTTAAAATGGATCGAAAAAACCATCATTTTAGGTGAAAACTGTTCAACAACTTAGTTTTGAAAGTTGTTTGGAATTATGTAACCAAGAACTGTTTTTAAGGAAACAAAATGCTGTGTATCTACAGTTTGTACTTCACCTCTGGCGTTTGAATAAAACAAAGCAAATATTCAAGCAGCGGAGAGTTGTCATCCCTGACGTCATTCCCAGAAAGTTCGAATTTTATATTTCCTGGGTAGCTGGAGCTTTAGAGACTTTTGTTGTTGTTGAGGGGATCTATAAGGAAGAAGAGGGGTGCTGGGCAATGCTGGGGAGGGGGTGACTGCTCTCCCAGGGCAGGTGGGGAGGGGCGGGGCCTGGCGGCGGCTC
>NW_009633535.1:0-567 GCF_000690535.1 Cariama cristata
AAACACACCAAAGGAGGAGAAGCGTTCCAGGGGCACAGCACTGCGTGACACAGTGCCAGGATCCCGCCCAGGGATCTACTCAAGGGTGGATGAATTAAGACTGAGCACCACTGGTGCTGCACCTCCGTGGGCACCCCAGGCATGCCGAGTGCCCTCAGCCTGGCACCCAGCACCCTCCAAACAGAGCTGACTCCACAAATGGGTGCTGGGGAGGTGTCACACTCCTGTTCTGGAGCCAAGATGCCTGGGTCCCATCAGCATCCCCACCGCTGTGCCAGCTGCCCTTCCTCTCCTGCCTGCCCTCGGCTGCAGGGTCCCCAGCTCCATGGTGCCCCACGCTCCTGCTGGGAACAGCAGCCAGTGCCTCAAGCCTGGAAGAACAGGTTGGGCAGGATTGCTCCTTGCTGGCGTGCCGGGTTGCTCCTGGCCTGCAGCCATGGCCGCACTGATGGAAGCGCAGGATGAGACCGGCCCCCGTCCCGCCATGCTCCTGCATCTTATGGGCTCCATTGCAGGGTTCCCTCCCATTCCCACTTTCTGCTGGCACAGCCCCGGCTCCGTGACCGT
>NW_009633536.1:0-6420 GCF_000690535.1 Cariama cristata
CCCCAGCACCCCCAGCCCCGTGAGACCAAGGACGGCTGGGATGTGCCACCGTCGTGTTACCTCTTGGCCAAGACCCCTCTTTGGGGCAGATTCGGGGCCTCATCGCCTTCAGGAACCAGCAGGACAGGCTGCTTCAAGCCACATCTACTAAAAATGAGAAAAAAAATAAGGAAAAGCACCCCAAAAAGCCCCCAAGAGCAGAAGGGTTTGTGTTCCCAGCTTCATACAACCCCCCGGGACTGGTCTCATCTTTCCCCACCATCACTCACCAAACTGGTCCCCTCCAGACACAGACGGGCAGGATCAATCCCCCCAGTTATTCCACCGTCACCCCCCAAATTTGGGGTACCGTTACCCCAATCCTCTTCCCTACCCCTTCCCCGGCTCTCTTACCCCGACGAGGTGCAAGCTCCGGGCTCTCTCCAGGCTGGGATCTGGCCACGGCCCGGGGGACACCTCGTCCTTTATAATGTCCCCGAGGGAGGTGGCACCTCCAGGGAGGTGGAGCTCCTCCACGCCAACGGGACCCATCCTGCCCACGTCAGCTCCCCGCACCTGGAAGAGGGTGCAGGATGAACCCAGCGCCTGGTCCCCGCAACGAGCATCTTATCCCAGCCCTGGGGTGGTAAGGGACCCAAAATCACCCCAAAATTACTGGGGAAAGTGACTGCCAATGTGGATGGGTGACCTTGAGCTGGATGGGATGAAGAAATTGGGTGGTTAAGCCCAGCCTTGGCGCTCAGCCTGTCCCAGGGTGCAGGATGTGAACCCCAACATCTCCTGCAGCAACGGGGATGCGTCACCGAGCAGGGATGCTGCTCCAGGCTGACCGGAGCCTCAGCATCGGGGTGTCGAGGTCCCAAATAGCACCAGGAGCTGATAACTGGGGTATTTTTTTTCACATTTGTCTCCCCAAGATGCATCCCAACCCTGCCCACGGGGGTCCAGGCACCCCCAAATTGCCCGTAGTGGCTCCCGGATGGCGTTTTTCCCCTCCATCCCGTGCGGCAGCGGGACAGCAGCCGGGGTTGAGCCACCGGGTCGTCACACGGCAGATGCTGAACCCCATTTCCAACCCATTAACCGGGGTGGTCCCCAGGGAGCAGGACTCACCGGCTGCCTGACCCCGGGGGGGGTGACGAGGACCCGGCTGCCCTCACCGCCGGCCACCGCGGCCACGCTAAGTGGCAGATTTCGAAGCAAGGCAGAGGGGACAAGAAGAGGTCACGGCTTTCGGGCTCCAGGCTGGCTAATTCCCAATTAAGCAGGCGCGGGGAGGGACCGGGGTAATGGTCTCGGTAGATGTCAGATTTGTCTGCAGCCAAGGAATTTATTCAAGGCAGGAAACTCTTAATTGTGGTAACGAAGGCGAGAGGTCGGGGTGAGCAGGACCCTGCACGATTGCATCAGCCTTCGGCCCCATCCTCGGTGCCGTTTCTCCGAGGGGGTCCTGCTGATGACATGGTCAAGCCCTGGGCGCAGCTCCAGGGGAGAAGCAAGGGGGAGATTTGGGGTTTTCAGGCTGCCTAAGTGCTGTTAGATGAAAGCAGGCGAGGATGGGCTCGGTGTCACCGTCATCCCAGAGCAGAACAAGCCCAGCGTTAAGCATTCCCCCAAATACCAAGCAGAGATGGGTGGAAAGGACCAACATCGCGTTTCCCACCCCAGATGCTCCTGGAGGAGGATACAGGTTTGGTTTCCCACCTCAGATGCTCCTGGAGGAGGATATGGTTTGGTTCAACCCCCAGATGCTCCTGGAGGAGGATAGGGGTTTGGTTTCCCCCTCCAGATGCTCCTGGAGGAGGATAGGGGTTTGGTTTCCCACCTCAGATGCTCCTGGAGGAGGATACAGATTCGGGTTCCCCTCTAGATCCTCTTGGAGGAGGATGAGTTTGGTTTCCCCCTCAAGATGCTCCTGGAGGAGGATACAGGCTTGGTTTCCCCCTCCAGATGCTCCTGGAGAACGATACAGGTTTGGTTTTCCCCCCCAACATCCTCCTGGAGGAGGATACGGGTTTGGTTTCCCCCCACCAGAACGGATTTGACGCCAAGGGCTGTACAAAGCCCCTGCTCACCCCATTCCTGGCAGGACGTGTCCCACCAGGCCTACCTTCATCCCTACCCAACCCAGGTCAGCGGGTGGGACAAGCCACAGCTCGGCAGCCCAAAGGCGTTGACAGAGAAGGGACTCGAGCCCCAAACAGCATCCGCAACCTCCGCACGCTTCCCCCCACCTCCACGGCCAGAGTCATCACCAAGGAGAAAACCAAGACCTTGGCCTTGACCTCACATCCTCGACCTCCAGCTATTAGCAGAGCCCTTCGGTGTGGAAAGCAATGCCTTGTGGTTTTTAAGGGAAACCAGTGACGCCAGTGCCGGCATGTCTAAGTAGGAGCCGGCACTATATATACACGACCGCTCGCCGGGAGGAGAAGCCGAAAAGCTTCCCGACCCCGCAGCCATGCCCTGCAAGGCGCTCGCCGTCTGCCTCCTGGGGCTCCTGGCTCTCTCCTCCGCTTGCTACATCCAAAACTGCCCCATCGGGGGCAAACGCGCCGTCCTGGACATGGACATCAGGAAGGTACGTCCCGGCGGGTTGGGAGACCTCCTAACCCCAGCCCTTCCTTCTCCCAACCTTCCCGACGCTCCGGCGGGGAAGATGTTGGCAGAAGGGAGGAAAAGACCAGGGGAAAGGCTCAACCCGGGTGCACTTTCCCAAATAACTCTCTCCCGCACCTTTCTTTCTCCCTCTTCCCCGAGCAGTGCATGCCCTGCGGTCCCAGGAACAAGGGCCACTGCTTCGGACCCAACATCTGCTGCGGAGAAGAGCTGGGCTGTTACATCGGCACCTCCGAAACCCTGAGGTGCCAGGAAGAAAACTTCTTGCCGACACCCTGCGAGTCGGGACGCAAACCCTGCGGCGGCGGCAGCGGAGAGAGCTGCGCGGCCCCCGGCATCTGCTGCAGCAGCGGTGAGGGCAGCGTCGGGTCCGCATCCCTCGTCGGGTCCGCATCCCTTGTCACGGGGGGCCTCACACACACCAGAAGGAATTGAGGGTTACGGTATAAAAGCCGGAGGGGGGACGTTGCCCAAGGGACCTTCTGTGTCCCATCCATCTGCCCATCTGTCTCCCCAACAGCTGGCGCCACCCCACTCAGGACGGACTTGATGCCGACCCCACGGAAGGTGTTAACGGACCGTGAGGTTTCAGGGAAGGGGGAAAAGCAGACAGCAACCAAATTTAGGGGGCTGAGCAAGTGCCAGCACTCCTGTGGTGCACGGCAGCTCATGTCCCCCTCCTGCTTTCATTCCCGTTTTCCAAAAATCCCAGCCTCCTCCCTACATTAGATCCTACCAGAGACCCTACTACAAATCCTGGGGAGCTACAGGGCACAAAGCGACCACGATCTCGCCCGGTGTTACTAAAAACCAGGACTGGGGGCTCTCCGAGGGTTGGTTTGTGCCGTCTCATTTCACGCGGTGCTCTCCCCTCTTCTCTCCCCGCGCAGAGGGCTGCGTGGTGGACTCATCCTGCGACCAAGAGATGCTCTTTGCGTAGACCACCCGGGAGAGAAGGACCTGCAGGATCCCGTATCTCTCGAGTTGTACCAGCCTGGCATCACGGCGAGAACAGACGAGCGAAAAGTCTGCGACTCAGATTTAAGTAATGATCTTAATCAGAAATAAAACTTGTACAGAAAAATAAAAAAGTCTGGTGGTTTTTGTGCGCTTGAGGCGCTTAGGTACGGATTCAGGAGGGCTGGCTGGAGAGAAAAAGCTATTTTTAGGGAAGCGGAGAGAAAAAGCAGGGATTTCAGGTCGATTCTGGTGTTTTATCCAAATGCGGGAGGGCAGAGGGACCTGCGGGCAGTCCGCCTGGGCTCCGGCCGAACCGCAGCAAACTCCAGGCTGGTGTCTGGCAGCCCAAAACCCAGGGCAAAGCTGAGAGTGCAGCTCGGTCTGCAAGGCCACAAATAAGCCAGAACCGCCAGAGGACCCAGAGAAATTACAGTATTGCCCACAACTTAAGCCCCAGGTGGTAAGTAAAACAAGGCGTAAGATGGGGAAAAGGAGACACTTAAAAGCCAGCATCATTTAGATGTTCTCTGCACATCTTCTCATTTAGCCACACCAACCGATGTGCAAAGGAGGGTTTAAAGTGTGAACAGAACGACAGGTCCCTCCACCACGGCAGAAACCAGAGGAACAACAAATTATTTCCCCCCAACAACAACAAAAAGCAGAGGCTCAGTGTTTCCTACAAAGCCATTCCGACCTCATTTTCTTTCAAAAGCACCTAGAAGGGTCGACACGCAAACGGTGCCAGGGCTACACCGGGGAGCTCAGAGCCAGGATCTGCCTCAGGACCGTTCCCGTTTTTTCCCCCCCTACCCCGACACGTGCTTCGTGTGAAAGCAGGAGGGATCCACACACGTGGGAGGTGGAATCGCAGAGAGCGAGAGCAACAGCAGCTTCGCCGCCACCTCACCAGGCTGAGACAGACTGCTGCTGGCTCTGCAGCCCAACTTTCTCCCTCACCCTTTTTCCCGCCGGCGTTAACCCTTCAGAAGAACTACAGCCAGACCCACAGGCTTTCTCCAACAATTCTGCGGTCGATTTATACATTAAAAGGAAGAAATCGGCTCATAAGCGGAGCCTCTGGACAGAAACCAGGCCAGCACCCTCGGTCCCAGGCCGGGGCCGCTAAGACAACACTGTCCGTTTGGCGATCCGCCCATCCTTGTCGATGGCAAAGTTGTAGTTGCGAGGGTTGTCCAGGCACTCCTCGATCCGCGCGTCCAGGTTCTCGGGCGTGATGAAAGTTTTGGCTTCCTCCTGAAGGAAGGACAAGCACCGGCTCTTAACACACGTTAGTGGAGGAGTCGCTACAAACTGCTGGAGCCTGCAGAGCTCGTGGATCTCCGAGATGCCACCAGCATCATCAGGATCTCTGCAGGAGCCGAATCCTGAATGAAGAAACCTTTATTCTCTCACTCAGGATTATTCCATCCTGTTTTCAGAGCTCTCACTCAACCTCTATCCCATCCACATGCTGTCAACACTCCTGGAAGGTGCTGACACTTGTGTTCTCAGCTACCGACACAAAAATCTCCGGAAAATAAGCCTACGGCTTCCACGTCACTCCCACGGGTTGCTGTCAAATCTCTCACGGGGCCTGCTGGCAGCGTTCTCCCCAGGAGGCACCAGCTGCTCTTACCTGCAGCTGGAGAACCTCCTTCTCCTTCTCCTTCAGGAAAGCCTCCATTTTCCTGGCCTTGTTCTCCGCAACCTGTAACTTCCGCCTCCTCTCTTCTTCCTCTTCTTTCCTAATTCTTTCCACTCTGCCGTACGGAAAGGAAAACAAAACAAGAAGGCTTTGGTGAATGCTCACGTTCTGCAGGGTGGCACTTGAGGGAGATGCAGTAATCCCTCGGGATGCAAAGCTGTCAAGTTTGAGCACAGCCAGAACAAACGGGAAGAAGTGGAGCAGCCGTGCTGGGGAAGAGAGCCCGTGTTGTCCCCAGTGTGGGGACAAAGGGAAATCGCCTCCTCTCATGAGAGAAAAATTAATGCAAAACCTTAACGCAAAAGCTTTCAAACAGACCGGCACTGACGCGTGTGCCGTGGACCCGAGACCTAGAGGAGTCTGGTTCTGTTTGGGAGCTCCAAGTCGGAGCACATGGATGCGGAAGCTCGAGTGCTCTGTGACGGGCCAAGGGACAGCACAGACGGGTTTTTCCCTTCAACCTTCTCCTGCTTCTGAAATTCAGAAGATGCTGATCTTCTTGGAAGCACTGACACACTTCCCGTGTCTGACCGGAGGATGGCTGCCTGGGAGTAGCACGGGAGGGAACACGGAGAAACTTCTCCTCCCGATGACACCCACCTCCGCAGGAGAGCGGGAGGTTGTCCAGAGCTCAGTAACTTGCCCCTCAGCAGTGAGAGGTGCTGGAAACACTGCCGCTGCATATGCAGATTTACTTAAAAAATGTCATAATTTAGGTCAAGTGCCTTTGTAACAATTAAGCCTGACTCTAATTAACCTGGGTGTTGAATTTAGTTTTGCATAAGTAAAAGGCAAAGCCAGGAAGGGAAGCGGCCCCCCAGCTTCGCGTGGGGCCGGGCTGACCTGCGTGCCCGCTGTCGGGCATTCTCCGCGTCGTTCCAGGCCATCAGGCGCCGGTGTTCCTCCATCAGCTCCGCCGAGTCCTCCTGGGACAGCATCGCCTCCCGCTTCTTCTGCAGCGCCTCGGCCCTGAACTCAGCCCTGCCGGGAGGGGAGGGTGCTGAGCTCCTGCCCAGGGCTGGGCACCTAGACAACCTCCCAAATCTGCCCCATAGCAGAGCCAGCCCCATCACCCTCACTCTCCCTCACAGCAGCCTCACAGACCCACATCCAGCCCCCCAACCCACCTCGGC
>NW_009633537.1:0-3641 GCF_000690535.1 Cariama cristata
GTGTATATATATATATATGTAAAATGTATGTGTATATATACTTTTTCACGCTTTCACGAAGGCAGAAGTCACTCTGAAAAAAAAAAAAAAGACTGCACAAAACTAGAGGCCAGACCCTAAGCTGTTGTGAAGTGTACAAGCCTGCAGATTAGATGAGCGCTCTAGAAGTTTCTTATGCAGAATCTAATTTTGAAATCCACTTCTGTACGTTCAGATAGGGAGGAGGGGATGGGAGGGACCGCCGCATTTTACTTACGGAGATCATCCTTTTTGTGATCCCTGCCTGCAGCCCATGGGGGGCTGGTTTCAACTCTGCTCTTGAAACACAGATCAAGTACCATTGCCAGCACACGTTCTTTCCCTTTCAAAAATTTCACAGGTTCAGAGTCACGATAGGAACTATAACTTCTGGCAAAATTATGGTGCTATTACTTTTCTTTTCAAATCTGTTTGCAACTACTCAGCCAAGAGGTCTAGGGACTTCAGAAATGGCAAAAGCTGTGACAAATGTGTTTTATTAACACCAGTTTCTTATGGTAAGAGAACGAGGGGGAAATGAAGAAAGAACAACAAATAGAGATAAACTTGGTGTTATTTTCGCGGAAGGAAGTTAAACAAAACCTGTTTTGACAATCTTTTACTTACAACCAGAATTCTGAACACTTTTTATCATTTCTGTTCCCTCTGAATGACAAAACCCTCAAACACCACCCCATCCCCCAAATCCCTTACTAAGGTTTAGTCTTTTCATATCTATGTTCACAGTCAATTTTAGCTACCAAGGGCAAGGTTTGGTGTGGTGACTTCAGAAACTTCCGAGGACCTCCAAGTCACCCACACACCTTCTAGAAGCACAATCAAGAGGAAAGCAGTGGGTGACTCAGAAGTATTGTTTCTCTACTGGCATTACTCTCTTCAGATTGCAGGCTGCTTCATGGCCCCAAAGTGTGTTTGAATAAATTAGAGCTTTTCTGCCAACCTGTGCCAAGTTCCCCACACTGAGTAGGATCCAAAGTCCCCTTACTGGAATTAACCTTCTTTATTACACAGCTGCTATTCTGAGTAATTATGTACATGTTGGGAAAGTTTTCCACTGACTATTTAAATATCAGTGTGTGAGATCAGGAACTCAACTACAGCACAAACCAAGATCTCGACACTGCCTGGGAAATGCACTTTGGCAAGCTACAATTTTCTTCCAGGTAGATGTTTGCTAGTCTCCAAAATCCCAGTCTCTGATACCCAAGGCTGGTTGCAAGTGGTAATATCTCCTTAGAAGGCTATAAGAGCAAACTTTTTTCAAGAAAGCACGTGGGGAATTAGAAAAGTGATTCTTGCCTGGTTGTGTCCAACTCTAGCCAACAGCAAGAGCTTCTGTAGAGTCAGAACACTAAAAATTCATGAAGTATATTTTTATGGCAGAATAAATACTTCTTGTGGATTGGAATTTCCTGCCTCTGGTGAGATGGGAACCTCACGCTATTCTTCCTCAGCACGGTCAGAACGTTTCCTGTTTTTGCAGATCATCCAAAGATTTTCTGTGTCACACTTAACATGTTTTCCAAGTCAAGTTGGCAAAAGGGTATTTTAAGCAAAGTGCAAAGCACAGTAGGATGTACTATATAGTGCCATCTGCTGAAAAGTGAAGTGCTCCCACATAAGAATAGAAATTTGTGCATTTTCCATTAATGCAAGAAAGAATCTTGAGATGGGATGATATTTACTGGCTATGGGTAGGTCCCATTCATCCCCATTTAGAACCACTATCTCAATTTACATGATGAACGTGAACAGCCAATTCTGGAGTCGATGGTATTGTGAATGATGGTGTGAATGATTCCAAAAGAAGACACTTGAACACATATGGAACATATTTGCATCACCAAGACTCTACATATACCATTTAAGAGATTTTGCGCCCATCCTAGAGAGTGATCCTCATTTCAAGCCCGGATATCACATGAAAAGAACCTGGGCAGATGTAATTTCATGTTTAGTAATTTTACTCCACAAAAACTGTTGTGTAGCTACCACATCAAATCTCTTTCCTCTTTTGCTATTTCAGTCTAAGACCTAAGACATTAAGGTAGGCACTTTGCTGACTGTTTTTGAGAGTAATTTTTAGGTTTTTGTCCTTTGATTTTAGAAAATCACCAAAAGTCTTCAATGATGGCTGCTTCACTCTATTACTCAACTGACTAAAGGGATGAGCAGTCAACACATGTCATAATAACCCTGAAGCTGTATATAAGGCAGAAGACCTGGAAGAATAACATGCCTAACTACAATGTCTTTGAGATGCAAGACAAGTCTAAAAGAAAAAGGCTGTATTTTATCAGATAAGACAAAAGGTTTAAATTTGAATTTTTGCACAAAATTCTCGCCTGCACAGGAAAGCTCTCTTATGAATTTAAGCAGATACAGTTATAAAGATACAAACCCATGTTTAGACTCTTATTTTCGTAGAAAAGTTGCTCTTGAGGGTTTTAGTTTTTGTTGTGAGAGGGTTTAAGCTACATCATACAAGTAATTCATACCAAAATCAGGCTCTCCTTGTGCAGATAGACTGTTAAGAGTATGAAGTACTCCTAAAAATTTTTGTTAACCTTGCTGGATGACAGTTTATTCCATAATCTTCCAAGTACAAGCCTATCAATCTATCAGATGAATCTATTCAAAGACTCAAATGTTCAGTTAATTAGCTGACTGGAAATTAACTACTCCACTGTATTTTTCAAAGTTAAACCAAAAGGAAAACATAGATACGTTGTCCTGGATAAGTTATCTAAAAGTCATAGGTCTGAGACAGTATGGGCAACTAGCAAGCAGATACCTCAGTTCTCTGCAAGTTTATATCTTGCAATGGACTTAAAATATTTGCAATATTTATGCCTAATATGTACTCCATCTGTTTGTTTTCGTGTTGTTTGCTTAATGTTGACTTCTAGTTAATTCCAAGAAGAACAGACTAGCTCACTGGTGGACTAGAAATTGAAAAATAACTTAAGTATAGCTTCATTCACTGAGATCTAATGGACCAATTCAAATGTCATTCCTTTCCAGTTTATTGCTCATCCCGTGGAGTGTTATTGTGTGGCTGTCTTCACAGGGGTAGAGTTGTAAGCTGTATCCTCGAGGGGCCTACAGGCAGGGTTGCTGAAACAAAGAACTTTGAAGTGGATGAAAAAACATCGGTTGTGGACAGTAGTCTGAGAGACTTGAAGATTACAGGGATGGGTGCAGCCATAGGAGCAAGCCAGACCTCTCCGATCTTTATGCAGCATAGGGGGGATATCTGCAATACAGAAAATTCTTTCTTGTTATGCACTCTTCTTGCCCTTAAACGTACACAGTATTTTGCTTTGGAAAGTCTATTTTCAGTGACTTCACTCACATATTGGTCCAACCATTTTTAGGTCTTGCAAGTTATTCGCATCTGGTTGGAACTGACTGGACAGTCACCATGTGCTAAGAGCGAAGTGCACCAGTATTCGGGTTTAAGGATAGCTCGAGTCAGAAGCTATTGGTCCACAAAGGGGTGTAGAGATTGGAAAAACATGCAGAGATGGTCTTCAGAGAAAGAGAGAGGAAGAAAAAAGTCCACTTTGAACACTGACTGTCCCCCCCCCCCCCACGAGACC
>NW_009633537.1:3672-90582 GCF_000690535.1 Cariama cristata
TACAGTTCCTCCATCTTGCTATTTTATTTTGTTTCTTTTCTCTACTCTCATTATATTTTTATATCCAACTGTTTTTATTTTTGTGAAACTTCTTTTCATGATGCTGGCTTTCAAACTACTGTTCCTGAATCATATTATGTCGTTGTAGAAAATGACCTAGGGAAAGGCCCAAAGCCAGAATCTCAAGTGTTTTCATAAAAGTCTTCCCCTAAATCTTACTCCTTGCCTTGGAAAAGCTGAACTAAGCAGTAGTGCATAACATCTCTGAAACTAAAAATAGATTAGAGGTAAATTATGGTTGCCTTTTTGCTATAAAGAGGGAGGATATGCAAAAGATATGCAGAAAGACGCAATGAGGGAGAGGAAGGGATGGAGAGGGAGAAGGGAGAGGGCAGTCCCCAGGGAGCAAGAGGCCGGTCTTTGATGCGGGGGAGACAGGGTGCCCCGCTGTGCCGCCTGACAAAGGACAATGTTGGAACCTCTCATGAATGCCTGGTCGTTCCTCTATTCAAAAGGGCAAGCAGAGGTTGAAAGGCATCCCAAATGGAATATTTGGATATGTGCTTTCCTACACGTTACACATTTTCATAAATTCTAATGGAAAAAACAGCCGAGGAGCCACACCAAATACGTGGTTAAAAATACCCCACAAAACCACTTGTGAGACATCTATCCCTCTGCTCTGGAAAGAGGACATGGTGTACTTTTTCCTTCTCTCTTTCAGATTGACCATTCTTTCCTTGCACATAAAAAGGCAAAGAGGAAAAAAAAAAAAAAAGAAACCAAAAAACGTTTTCCACTCAAAATTGCCTTCTAGTCTCAAATTATCTTCCAGTAAACCCTGACAGTTCTAATAAAATTTTATTTTGGGAAAAAAAATAATAAAATGGAGAAAGTCTGCTTTGGAAGAGCTTTAATTTTTCTTTTTAAAGTAACTACATTGTTAAGGAGCATGCTTCTGAACAAGCAGATGAGTCACTCTGGTCCAGTAGTCAGTATTTTTAACACATATTAATATCATACATAACAGTATGATATGCAATGTATGCAATGACATACCACATAAATTGCTTACCTGTATCTTCATGATTTGTTCTAGCTGGAAACTTGTTCTTTGGCACTGGCAAAAGTGCTTCAGCTCACAAAAGCATACAAGGGATGGACAAAAGTCCAGCAGGTGGGACTCATGAACATATACAAACCTAGTTAAGGCTCCCCATTTGAATCTCCACCCACATTCAATTCACACAGTGGTCGAGATCTTCCTGAAGAAGGTGCTGGGTCATGCCCCAAAACATGACCCAGAATTACAGAATTGATTTGATTGGAAGAGACCTCCAGGATCATCAAGTCCAACCTTTGCCCTAACACCCCCATGGCAGCTAGATCATGGCGCTAAGTGCCACTTTCAGTCTTTTCTTAAACACCTCCAGGGATGGGGACTCAAACACCTCCCCGAAAAAGGCCTGAGCAGAGAGAGCATCCTTCCCCAGGAGCACGCCAAGGCCCCAGATTCATGGCCAGCCCATAGATCCTGAGCCCTGACACTAATTTAACTGCTCACACCCTGAGTTCATTCAGTGTGGGGGAGTGGGGAGCTGAAAGAAATTAAAGCCACTTTTCCAGACTCATTATCTTCAGCTGTGTTAAGCACAAATCTGGTACAGCTGAGGATCTGGCCTCCCGTGATTAAAGCCATTTCCATCAGATTGAAAATGGAGGCAAAACTAATGAGGAGAAAACAAAAGGGACTGTGGAAAACAAAAGCAATGTGGTTTTAATTTACTTGTGTAAGGTCCAAATTATATGCTGTGTTGTCTGCTGAAGTCAAACAGAGTGTCTGACAGTTCAGAGCACTGCAGTTTTGCAAGAAAACTCTGCTGTCGTCTGAAATGCATCACAGCTTAAAATTTTCTATATTTTGTGTTGCAGCCAGGTATGCCTTCACTTTTATTGCAGTTCACTTAGTTTTCATATTTCTCAAGATGCAGTAGTTTGTAAAATTATCTCAGTCAGATTCCTGTGCAAGACCTGTTGCTGCACTTGGCATTAATTTTTCTGTGGCCTACGGTTAAGTGCAGTCATAGCTGTACATAGAGTGCGTTTCTGCAGACTGCATTTTTTGTAACCTTCGTGATACAACTACAGTATGATTCACCCCAACTCGTCTATGCTGGGATGGCTGCTGTGACCATCTAGCCAAAACCAGATAACCTAGCAACTTTTTTTTTCACATAGAAATCCAAAGCAATAAAGGAATTTTTCAAACATTAACATATAAATTCTCACAGTATTCCTGTTATCATTTGGCATTACTAACTCAAAAGCAGAAGAATAATCTGACGAAAAATTGAAAAAGGAAGCTTCAAGATGACAGAAAGAAATATAAGCACAATTCTTTAAAATTTTGATTCAGAAATCCTGGAATTTGGGTGAGTAAAGAAATACTAAAAAATTCTTTTATCCTCTTGAGGATTTTCTTGTAAGTCTTCCAGTGATTACTATCTCTCTTCAGTCTGGGAAATATAAAGCAGTATCTTTAAAGATATTTTAATGTTTCTTTTTAAATCTTAGAAAGAAATAATGCAGTTATGGAAAAAAAAGAAAAAGAGGAGAAAAATATTTTCTATATTGCAAAATTTCACTTTTACCCATTAGACTATTCTACTTAGATGGAAACCACTTACCTTTTCAGTATACTCTTTTATATAAAAAAATCCTTAACTACCCAAGTATAAAATATTGATTTTAAAGTCTAAAAATATTACTATCACATTTAGTGGGTCTATAGGTTTTATAACAACAACAACAAAAAAAAAAAAAACATGAAAAATTAACAAATGGGCTTCCTCTGCTCTAGTATCACAAGGGTAAGTACACTGTTGGAAGCAGAGTCTTAGGACTAATACATATGAAGCAATTAGTCATGCTTTAAGCAGTTTCTGGATTCAAAATCTGCACCATATAAAACCATATCAACTATTTTTAATTGTTTTTCTCTTTTAATAATAATTTCTATTTAGCTAATTTCTAGGAGTCTATTTCTAAAGTTTAATTCTGCTTTTCTACAGTTTAAGCTTTGTGTGACCTTTCACCTTTCTCTTTGAGCTATTGTGTTGGATTTCACGTCTTTAAATCTTCTGAGCACTGATTCACACATCTAAATCTCCAGCAAAATGTAGGCTTAAAATGCATTGTTCTTATCAGAAGAGAAAGTTTGCTTCTATAAAGTGTGAACAGCTGTGCAAAATACTGACCTAATGTTAGAATTAATGTTAAGAACAAACGTTCAGACTTTTTTTTTTTTTTTTAAAAAGTTTCTAAGCTGGAGTATCCAAAGTCTGACAGGAAAACAAAACTGGTGATGGAAAAAAGAAATTAAGTGACACTTATATCTTCATGTAACAGGAAAATGTCAAACATTCAGATATTATTTTGAACAAAAATATGGAAAACATTTTGCATCTTCTACGAATTACAATTTTTGCAAGAATATACAGTGTATTTGCAATTTTTGAATTATTAGTTTTCTTAGATTAGTCCATTAATCAACACATGCCAGGTGGAAACTATCAATACAAGGCAACAGAGCTCCCAAGGCTGTCTTTCCAGAAGAAAGTCGCAGTTTACGTTAGTACTGTGGAAGGATATTGCTGTTTGTGCAAGGACTATATCTGAACTGCTTCCAACCTCTGAGACATCTCAGTATGAGAAAAGCATAAGCAGCCTGTTAATCTCAAATGGAAAAATGGACACTGCAGAGAAGTTTTATCAAAGTTTTTTTTCCTTTCTCTCCTTTTTTTCAGAATAAAATAAGCTGTCAGAGATCCGATCTTTCATACTTAATGTTGAACTGGTATTCCTGTGGTGGCATTTGTATCTCTGGTTAGTTCTCATTTGGATAGTCCTTTCACATTAATCTTTAAATATTTGTTTCCCAAAATAAACTGACGAGGGAGAACCAAAGGAGTTCTCTCTATGAAGTATTACTGAAAAAATGTGGGTACATAGGAAGCAAATGTAGTGCAGAGGATGCAGCAATGCTGTTTTTTGTGGGTAAGCAATGGAGGGGAAACGAGATGGTTGCTGGAGTTCTAGGACATTTGTGGTATTGAGAGAATATATGACGTAGGACGTAACTGCAGATAGCTGTTTGACATATGTGTGAATCCGTGGTGAACCCATGAAGAAGAGAGCAATGCATCAAGCTACACCATTCAGCCATTCTCATGACTTGAATGGAAACATCTTGAAAACATTGCTGCATGAAAGAAAAATTTAAATACAGCATTCCTTCTATATTTTCTGCAGAGTTACAAGTTCAGTAAAATAAAAGTAGTTATTGTTTCTAAGTATACAAGACTGTAAACAGGAAATTGGTGAAGGACAAACTTTTTTACCAAGTAGCCCAGATACTGCAATCAGAATGGAAGCTACAGGCTAAGATACACACGTAGAAGGAAAACTACACCATGTAACACATGTTATTTAATATATTTTACACTCAATACTGACTTACGTGCAAAATATTCTTCATGTATAATATTTAAGTGGCTGGTGAAGTCACAGTTTTAAACCAGATTTTATTAAATGATCTCTGACTTTTGAAGACAATATTAGTTAAATGCATATATACATCTATATAAAGTATTAAATATGTATTAATGGATTTATATATATTTTATAGCATATCAAAGAAGAAACATCAATCATGTTCAGTTTCCACTGACTCCACTAAAAATATTTATACTTTAATATAAAGTTGCAATCCTATGCAACTTTGTGTGAGTCACAGATTCTGTCAAGAAAGAGCTGCTCAACTGAGAGTATTCCAGCTCATAAGGAGAGGGTTTTTTAAGCTAAATTTGCAGCCTTTTTTTTTTTTTTTTTTAACCAGAGCTGTCCACATTTGTGATCAATAAGTACATCATATGAATATCAGTCCCGCCAACACTTAGAATGGGCTATTTATTTTTCTCGTTATTTGATGGTACTTACATAATTTCAAGACTGCTCCTCTTTCCAAAAGCATGAATTCAGATGTTTCTTTCACATGGGGATGTACTGAACTTTGCAAAGACGCTTGGAGCTGCTCCTTTTAGAATAGTCATTAGAGTCTTGACTATGAATCATGAAACATCACTTTCCACAAGATTTTTTGAAATAACGTTTTCTCCACAGTCCACTTTCTAGATGGAGGAAAAGAAACCAAACCCAACAGTACAAGGAGATTATCTTAGGTGAGATGATGAAAAAAGCTAGAAAACTGTAAACAGAAAAGCTTTCTGAAATTGTTGTAGTAAAATTCTGTTTTTCTACCCAGGCAATTTGTTAATTTCATCAAGCATCATAAATATCTACAATGATGTGTAAATAAGACAGAAAAATTTTGTTTGGAGGTGGCCGTTCATCAACCTGAATCTGCCGTGACCAAATTAAATTGCCTAATCACAAAAGAACTTTAAAATTAGAGAAATCAGATCTCAATTAAAAGTATGGGTCATCATCAAGCATTTAAGACTCATGTTTTTGCCTTTTGCTTTTCCTTGACGTCTTTCAGGCATGGCATATCTGACAGCTCTTTTTCAGCCCGTATAGACCACAAACTTGGCAATGCTAGGAAATGCCTTTAGTAGAATCTTATAATATTTATTATTTAAATGTTTCAACACACCTTTTTTGTCTCATAAGACATGTGAACCATGTTCTTCCTTCTGCTGCAAAAAATTCTATAAAAATATTTTTTCCAGAAAAATAATTGAGATATTGACTTTTTGGTGGCAGAGTAGTCAGATTTTGCAAAATAATATTCTATAGAGGGACAAGCAAGGCAAGCAGACGTTCTTATTTTTTCTCACAACATCAGATCTTTCAAAATGGTCTTTTATCTAGGAGTATGAATAAATTCTAAAACAACTTGGAAAGAAATATATACTTATTCCTTAATTATGTACACAGTCTAAAAGCTCTGGTGAAGAATGATACAACCCAGTGTCTGAGGGCTGTAGCTTCCCTACTCCATCCTCCAAGATGGCTCTTTGTACAAATCTTTCAGCATTCATATATATTCCACTACAAATGATAGTATTCCAGCTGAAATAATCACCCCTGACATCTATTTCAGATGCTTTGGGTTGCCATTCTTTTACTTTTCCTGACATTTTTCACCACTGGATTCGATTCTGAAATTATCTCTACAATAGATCTTAAAAAAAATGCTTTCACTAGGAGACAGACAAGTTTTGCAATGCTTATGCTATCTCAGTTCTCCTTATAATTGTATTTTTCAGATTCCACAACAATTAAGTGGCTGTTCAGAACTACTGTGGGCTTTCATAACTTGTTTGTGGTATTGCTTGAAATAATACAAGAAGAAATTTTTTGTAGAAATAACATATTTCTATACCATATTTCACCTTTCTATCTGCTCCCTAAACTCAAAAATTGGCCGAAGAGTGATAGCATCAGGTCAAAATGACTGTTCTGATTATCTTAGTATTCTGAAAATGCTTTTGTGGAGCTAAAAGATGCTTTCAAAGAAGTGAATGACTTTCAGTTTTTTAAGCCACTTGCTTCAGACAACGTAAAATGTAAAAAAAAGCAGGCTCTATTATGTCTCAAGAAGATTCAGAGTAACGAAAGGCTTGAATAATTTGTTATTGATATTATACAAGAACATAGGACTGAAAGTATAATAGCCCTCTTAGATTCCTTTGGATCAGAAAACAAGGATATAGACAGGACTAATGCTTCTTCTATCGAATGGAGCAAAAAAAAAAAAGGAGTTTACATGCTAAATAATCATCATCTGAGACCTGTGTCTGAAAAGTCACAACATACTTTATTCTTAATATTTAATGTGGAAAATATTTCATACTCACATTGATACTGAAATCCATTACACATTCATACACTCAAAGCTTGCAAGATACTTTTAGTATCAAACAGTGCTAATTCCTAAAATTAGGAGGACTCATGCATCAGATTATTAAAACTGTGGTGTTATTTCCTGCAGGTCTATAATAGTGAGGACTTAACACATAAAGATCATCTGTCTCTTTCAAAATCAAAAGCGAGTTTTTGTCACAGTTCTACCACAAAGCCCTTTCCTAAACTCATGCATGTTCTGGTGATACCATTCAGTTTAAAGAAACAAACAACACAAGGCCTGATTTTTGTTAGCCCTCTTATACCTTAAGCACTCTCTCTCTCTCTCTCAATGCACTGGCCAGGGTAAATACAAACTCATAAACAGATGAGTTAGAGTAGATAACCGCAGAGAAAAACTGATAAGCCATTCCAGTTTGTGGTATTTTATTTACGTATTTTATATAAAGCAATATACACTGTGCTGAGGGAGGACTGGTTTGACGTTTTTACATACTCTCTTCCCCAGAGAAGTTGTCAGAGTGTTTAGCACATTAGTTTCACTGAGTAGTCTTCCATTTTAATATTGTATATTAATGATGCATTTTGGATTAAGATCTGCTTGTTTGACCACAAATTTGTGGCACTACCAGATGGAAAGAAAGTGCCCATCTCAGTGGATTTGGTCCACCTCCTTTGCCAGCAAGGAAGGTTCACTTCAGCACAGTTTCTATTTATATTCTATTTAGCATAAGTGCAGCAAATGATGACAAGTTAACCACTCCCTGTGGAAGACCAGAGCTTGTTCCAGTTGCTTGGAACACTAAATTTCTTGCATGTGGCTTGTTTCCCAAAGGATGAGTTCTGAGAAGCTGTGAAGGTCTTTGAGCTTGGACAACCTGGTCAAATCGTACACAAATTCTTATTTTAAGCCATCTTTTCTCCTTAATCAGATAATTCTTCTTGTAATATGTAGCAGTCCAGCTGTTTTTGGTGTGTGGTTTTATATCGCCATGTATCTGACATGTCCTGATGAAGAGCTGTTACCCTGCAAGACCTCTCACCGCGTTGTGCCCAAGAGCAAAACTGAGTTCACAGGTTTTGCTTGAGGCAATTAGTAAGAGACTGATCTGTGCAGATATGCATGCACACCCCCCTAATGCCTGTAGAAGAGTTTCTGGAGAAGGACCGTTGTACTGACTGTTCTTTCTGGAGTGTCTTCTTATGTGCAGATTACACGAGGAGAAGAGAACATATTACAGAAGTGAGTCCCTTTATACAGCTCGTTCCCCTCTGTGAAGCTTTATCAGCGGAAAAGCTGCAGGCAGCAAAAACAAGATAGCCTGTGACTGTGCTTGATTTTTCCTTGAGAAGAGCTTTACACTATTTCCAGCAAGAATGTCATCTCAAACTTTGATGGAGGAAATCTTCCTTGGGCAGATGAGGTATAGTAATTTTTGGAGCAGATAATAAATATCCTCTCTTACTAATGCATTCCATTTTATTAGCTAGATCAATATTGCTGTAATTTCTAGCCATTAGCATCTCATTGCTGCATAGTACATAAAAATATTTACATTAACACTGATCAAAATTGCAACAGCATATATTAAAATATGAATGACATATAATCAGAATTTTCTGTTTCTACTGCCTCCAGTTATTTGTGACCCTAGATATGAAGTTCAAGTTTACACTTAATAGCACAATTATGTAAATCTGTAATTCTAACACTGAATTACAGCTGGTAATGATCAATAATTATATTTATGTATGATGTGAAGTTAATACTGCCACCATAGATTAATGTAAACAACAAAATTATTTCTGCAGTCAAGAGCTAACAAATCATCATAAACAAAGAGAACTAAAACAATCTCTTCGGAGCTTAATTCCCCCAGCATAGTAAACAGATTTTTTATTTCCAATGAATGTAAAAGCACTGATTAAAGAAAACACATCTCTACAAAAATTGCACAATGGCTGTATCTGTTAGTACAGTTTTGTTTTTTTTTTAAAGACTCTTTGAAACAGAGTTTGTTTGACAGAAAGAAAAATCTCTCCAAAGAAATCTGGATAATAATTTTGTTGGAAGAGTTCTGGGGGAAAATAAACCCTGAGGAAAAAAAAAAAAAACAAAACAACAAATAAACAGATTAAAAAGAAAACAGAGTGAAGGATAATCAAACACAATATTTCATAACTTTGGAGCTCTTTGGAGTTCACTCACCTGTAATATTGTTCTCTGCTGAAAAGTACAACAGGGAACTGCGTAATGGGACAGAGCGGTCCTTGGAGTAGCTGGGAGTTGGCTGGAGCAAGTGATACTAAAGAAGATTTGTCCTGGTTTGTTCACTGTTCCTTCAAGAATATAAAAACACAGTCACAGTAAGGACTCTTTTTGCCTTTCAAAAACTTCTGTCTTGACATATTTCCACCTTGCCTTTGATTCTTAATGTGCAACAGATTCTGTGTGGGTGTACTAGAGCAATGGCAAGCGCATGGGAACCTTCTTCCAGAGCTGTTCTTCTCCTGCAAGATGAGGCTGCAAGGTCGCCCAGTACTGCACAATTTTGTCAGTGCTCCCAACAGGGTCTACCACCTGGAGAAGGCTTTGTCTGTTTGGTTAGGAAGGCGATCCGTGCACATGAATATCCTGATGCCTCCATTGCAGGACTGGTTCAAAGTTTACAGTACAGAAGCCATAAACCCCAGATAAAGCTGTGGATGGCTAATTAAAATAGGCTGCACTTACTTTTCAAGGAAGAAGTTTGTCTGTCTATCAACCTACCAAGTGGCCATAATGCAGAAAGGCACTAAGTGGCTGGAGAAGTGTTGTTGGGGTCTTCTTGGGGAGGAATTGTGTCTGGTTGGAGCTCCAGCAGGCAGTTCCTATTTCTCCTATAAAAGACACGTTTTCAAAAACGGGCATCATGGCAACTTGGAGGGAAACGCCTTCAAGTGCAGAGAAATGGGAAAACGGGATCACAAACTCAGAGCAGGAGAAATAATTGTAATCTGTCTTTAGAAAATGTCAGCAAACATGGTTTTGGAGCACAAGTTGAGCTGTCTCTGCAGTGCCAACGGACTGACCCAAACTGTACCAAGGGCCTTTACTGATTTCGGTGAGCTTCATCTCACTTCTTAACTCTGTTTTTCTCCTATATATATAATCTTAAATTTCCTTTTTTTTTTTTTTTTTTTAAGTTATTGCTGCTGGTGTGTTTCTGTATAAACCAGATGAGGCTTATGCTTCTACTAAATGTTTACGTCTCCAGAAGGAGGTCTCAGGACAGCTTTTAGGCCCTATTCACAGGCTTAAAATAACTGTAAGACCACCAGTTCAGTAGGAAGGCTGTGCTGCAGAGTCCTGAAGGAACTTCAGTTGAATGCAAAATGTGTGTATTACTCACCAATGGTTTTTTTAGGGTTTTAGTTATCATGTAGGAACAAGGAGGGGAGCATATCATTATGTTAATGCTTTAAAAAAACCAGTGGTAATTAATTACAAATAAAATAAAAAATGGTTTTGTGGTAACCCTCTTTTTGGCACTTGAATGAAGGAAGAAAGCTGCCAAGTTTATTACTGTTTTTTGATTTGTTGTCAGACAGTGCCCTAAGTGGGTGGAGGGTTGGCTCACAACTTTTAATTTCATATTTTAGGCAGTTAATTTCTGCAAGATGTTGTGAAGATGAGAAGATTAAGAACTGATTATCGAGGAGGGGGTTAAACATCTCTTGTAGCAGGGAAAACTGTTTGGACTAAATGGGGAGAGCTGGAATCATTTCGCTATTAATTATTTTTTAAAGTATTGGTCTTTCCATCGATATTTCTTTCCACTTTACTTCCCTTCTATCCACAATATTTCCTTTTAAAATAGCTTTCTGACTAGGAGAACTCTTGCTAAATAAATAGAAAAACATTAAAATCAGTTAGCTGTACAATAGAATCAAATAGGGAATCCAAAGAAACAGAAAACAAAACCAAGAGAAACTCTCTTAAGCCTAAATCAAACCTTACAACAACATTAAACCTAATCCTGAGTCTTTAGAATAAATTTAAAGCAGACTCAAAGTTTATAAAAAGGGCAAACTGGAGGATTAAAAAAAAAAAAAAGAGGAAAGAAAGAAAAAGTCCTGAGAACAAATCTCTGTGAGGCTCAAGGGTACTGATTTCAAAAATTGCTAAGATGGTCCTAGATCCAGTCCTGCTTTTTTATTCACTTAGCATCTGCAGGAAAACCAAGGAAACCCCGTGTTATGGCAAATGCTTCGTGAAAGATGTAGTGCCCAGCACTGAGGACGAATTTGCAGGAAATTTTGCAGAAATAAATGAAAAGAGCCTTCTGATTTCTTTTGATTGACGTCTACAGTAATTTCAGTGGAGAAAAGAGGTGTATGACATACTAAAACAACAAAGGGGATCAAGTAATTACACTCAAAATTGAAATAATAATCAGACTGCCTCGAAGGATGAATTTGGTATGGGTTTAGTACAGGATACTTACACAGTTTATTGCAGAGTAATGACTCACTCTGAAATGTTCTCCCTATCCACACTCAACTCGAAAACTATGCCAAAAGAAGGAGCCTGGGAAAGTATTTCTTCAGGGATCTTTTTTTCCCATAAAACCTCCATAAAATTTTTTATTATGTCAACATAATCCAAAGTTGTAGCTAATTTTGTTAATGTGAAGAGTCAGTAATGTTTGACATACTAATTATATGAAAGACTATCAGATAATTAAGGCAGAATTCACATTGACCACAACTAGGACAGAATTTAAAGCAAAGCACCTGAAGAGACTTTTCCTTTACCTGGGTCATCGTAAAACACAGATTTCCCTCTGCACCCTGTAATATTCCCTGAGTGCCTCTTTGGATGTTCCTTATCCTGTAGGAATTATTCATTAGTTAGGATGGAACAAGCAGTTTGCCTTTATTTAGTGCTCTTCGTGTGGTGAAACAAAGAAGACTGGGTTAGAAAATATGTATATGTTTCAGCATGAAAGCTTTTATCAGTGTATCTGAAGTAAATAATTTAAAATACTTTCATTGCTGAGTACGGAACTTTAGAAAACATTCCTAGAAATATGTGACTAGACCAACCATTAAAAAACAAACATGGGTATTAAGATAATGGAAACACCATTTTAATTTAAGCCATATGCTGAAAGATGGTAGTTAAACGACTTAAGTCACATGTACCACAGTAGAAAATAATGTGGATCACGATACAGAGCATAAGTGCACATGTTACTGGAATTTTTTTCCATCTTTCTGACAAATTTGGAAACTGATATAAAAAACTTGTAAAGATGCAGAACAAGTATTCAAAAGTATCGTACTTGAGGGTTAGCCAGAGGCAAAGAGAAAAGTCATAGTTTTGAGTTCTCCATTACTGGCCTGTTTTGATAGTTTAACCGTTGTGGGGGATGCGCTTCTGTGCAAAAGTGTCACATTTGTGAAAGACATCTCGCTATCAAATCATTCAAAATGAAGAGCCAAAAATATCCTTCCAATGCTTTATGTAAAGAGACATATTGCCAATGTGATTTTGAAACAGTGGTCGTGCTGCAAGTTTTGACCCCTGCAGCGCAACACAAGTACGAACTGGAAAATCTTTGGCAGAACATAGCAATCCTCTTAAAATTATCTTCATGAAGACATGAAATTTCTGATCAGAAGTGAAAAAAAAATTCAAAGCACTGGAATTTTGTTTGTATGAGAGATGGCTTGAAGTACTCTGTGTCAAACAGATGACCACAATGAACAATGAAGGCATCACTACTCAAGAAAATAAAGCAGAAAGATGACCATATTTCACTACAGTTGAATACAGAAAGATGTTGTGGAGTCACCCAGCCCATTGCTTGTGGGTAAAACATAAAACCAAGATTGCAGTGAAAACTAGTTTGTTTAGCTCCAGCAGTAACGGTTTCATTATAACAACAGCAGCTCATAAACAGATGTGGGAAATGTATTATGGCAGGACAGCAAAGTTCCTTCCCCCCTCCAACCCTGGTGAGCAGGTAGAAGCGCATCAAGGAGGCAATTAGAAATTTGCTCAGGTCTTGGTCAAAGAAATTGTTTCAAAACAAGGACAGCTGTATGTTCGGGAGGTGTCAGAAGCGCATCCTGAGACTTATTTTAAAATTAGTAAGCCCAGTCAAATTAGCACGACTGAAATATCACTGTTTTTGAGGGAATTAAAAAAAAAAAACACACACACTCTAAGAAAGAGTGAGAGCTGCTGGGAAAGGCGCTAAAACAGACCAACTATTCTGCAAAGAAACCGAAACCCTCCCGTACGGAGAATGACTCAGTGGAGTGAAAAAGAGGATACAGCCTATATCCACCCCCAGCCCTCCATCTACTTGTAGATCTATGCAAGGCCAACCCATAACCTGCATTGAGGGTTGATGTGCCCTTCCCAAATCTCTCACGAGTGGAAATAGGTCAGCGGAGGGCTGGCTGATCTCTGGAGGGTGGTCTCCTTGCAACAGTCAGTGCTGTTTGGGACTTGAGGTTTGCTGCAGCCCCTCTGCACCTCTGAAGGATGGCTTCCCAGCGCAGAGCTGTGATGAGGCCTTCAGTGATTAATGGCATTGGTTAATGAAAAGAGGTTGCTGCCCAAACTGTTTTACTGTAGTTTCCTGTTTCTGTACAGTAACACAATGCAACACGCAAGATATTAATGTAAAGAGACTGAAATATGTCTCAATTTACTGCATATTTGGCATGCCTCTCCTTATCCTTGGGTTTTGTTTTTTGAGTTATGGCATTGATTTTGAACACAGCAGCGTATAAAATTTAGCAGAGCTTTATTGTTTGCTCTGCAACCTTCCCGTACTGGTTCATACGCACAAGCTACCTCTGCACTATACAGATGAACCAAACACTGGCAGTTTTTGGGGGGGCAACTACTTGGGAACAGTGTTTGCTCCACGTTTGCTGTAAACTGAGCATGCTTTCTCAGTACTGCCTCTTGCAACTGGAAAGCAATGCTTCCCAAAGTTCAGCCCGGTCTTTTCTTCTCTCAGGTGACCATATGTGCTTACCTAAAAAGTTGTCGCAAGTCATTGAAATTCTGCATTCAGACTCTGCATTGCATTAATTTGCTATGATTTTGTTAGAGATTCCACCTTTAAGGGGCACATTTTCAAAGGTGAGTTAAAATTTGCCCCTTTTCCTACTACTTCAGTGTCTTTTACCAGTCAGTTCAACACCTGATGTCTTACCTTCGGCAAACAGCATGTAGTAGTGCTAATACTGAAAATAAAGGATGCACCAAGGGTTGGGGCTCGGGTGTTGGTAAGTATATCTAGGGTAAGACATTTGAGGAGGAATCAGAAAACAAAAGTCAATTCAACTGTAGTAACCATCTGAATGAAACTGCCTTTTTAGTGTATGCCATGGGTTGCTAACATTTGTCTAATATACTCCAGCAACAATACAAAGGATTTACTCAAAACTGTTTCGATACCAGAAATCCACAGTTAGCATCTATTATCACTTGTAAAATACCAGTTACTAGCACTGCTAAAATCCCATTTTTACTCTCAGTACCACATTATGTGTAGCAGTTACATGTAAAACAGCACAAGATATCCATCAGATTTTTTTTAAAATACAAATTTAAATCTTAAGTATTCTTTCCCGAAACATACACCCACTGCCCAATGCAATTCACATCAATACCTGATATTTCTATAGCAGCATTGATATCATCCCTTAAAAACTGTCAAACAATCAAAGAATGACTGCAAAGGAAGAAATCAACCGGAAAAATTATGTATTTTCTGCACTGTGATGAAGATGCACTAACAAAAAATATATATTTATTGCTTATAAAAAAACCCTAGTGATTACTTTGCTTTGCTTACTTCAGTTTCCTTAGGCATAACACCTAATCTTGCAATTTCCCAGCGCTTCAGAAATTTGGCATTTTTGGTGCTTTTGTATAGGGAACTGTCAACAGTTTATAAGCGAGCTCAGGCTTTATAAGGGGGGCCTTCAGGGAGGTTGTTTATTTTCTACTTGTTCTAATTCTCCCTCACTGAAAACCTGCAAAACAAGATTTTTCACAGAAATATTCTCAGAAACAGACTTTGTTTTTCTAGCTATGCCAGAGATCTCTCCTATCCCAATCGATAAGGAGATAAGGTTGTTGGTCAAAACGAAAGCATTAATAAAGCCTGCCACTGTTATTGCAATATAATAACTTAATTTACAGGTAAGCAAACAACACTCTCCATAACTCCTCTTTTTACCTTTCTGTCATTAGGAGATGTAATGGCATTCTCTAGAAGACCATTGCTTCCAGAGTAAACCTCCCTGATACACATTTTACTCTTGCTTTCTTCACAGCACTATAGATTGGCAAAAAATATTTGTTCTTTTAATAAAAGTTATATTTTATACTCTCACCATACTTTACACATCTGCAAATTACCATGCAAGAAAGGAGTAAATAAAGCTTCATTTCAAAGTCACTTTGAAAAGCCCATAGTCAATTCATACCTTAAAAATTGTAATTTTACATAGTTAATTACCTTGTAAATTCCTGTCTATCTAGTATGCTTCCTCCTTGTTCAGCAAAGAAGCAGAAAGTAATGCCAGCTGTCAGCTGCTGCTGTCCTTTGACCCCTACCTCCTGATAAAGAATCAATGGTTGATTATCTTACCTTGATTGCCTACAGGTAAACATCATCAACACTACTGGACTCTGAGGCCATGTTTGATAATTATCCTCCGGGAGGCTGAGTTTATGGTCCATCAGACATGATGTTGTGAAGGAACTCTTGCTTTGCACAGAGACCTTTCGCCTCTTACCCAAGCCTATTCTTTATACTATTTATCTCCTAAAAAAGAGAGAGAGTGGGTTGAAATGTAGTGGTAACTTAGATGACCATCAACTCAACATTCATGTCAAGTTGAGTCGATTTTTCCCATGGGTGAGCCAAAATCAAGAACTGCATAAATACTAGAAGGACCAAAGAAAACAAGGTGGGATTTTGAAGAGCATACCACTTGTGCATCTGAACTATCAAAAGTAACGTACACTCAAAATGCTGTGGACAGAAAGTCCATTTCTATCTACCTTTAACTAAAAGATCGTGTTTCATTTTACTTGACACCTGCCTGCTCCTGAAGATCTCTGTATTTGTGTTTATAGTTCTTATTACAAACCATTATATGCAGAAATAAAATTATTTACTATAGAAGTTCAAAAGGTACAACCTATTGCAGACCATCTGCTTAACAGCTGAGTTCAACACTAATGCATCATGACAGCAATATGCTCTGTGCAAGGAGTCTTACTTTAATGGGACATCCATTTAAGGGTTTTATAGAAGTATAGAAAATCTACCCATAGCATTAGCACCCAGTGATAGGGATCACACATGGCCTTTGAGAATGACGTGGTCTTTCACATGAATTGGACTTCGGTGGAGTCAAAGTCAAAGCATAGAAGAAGGGAGCTAGCATAGAAACAGGACAGGTACTTCTCAGTTGCATTCAAAGCTGAGAGAAATTAATAAAAAAGACAGTGGATACCAAGAATTTTATGAAAGCCATAATTAAGGTAAAGCCCCAACTCTGATAACAGGAACAGTTTAAAACCCAAGTATCGTTTGATTTGTCTTTATAAGTCATAGGAGAAAAGGAAGTGTGTAAAAAAAATGCAGGAAAAAGCAGAATAAGAATATTTAATGTATGCTAGATGCGTGTGCTGAATTACACACAGTAGTTAAGGCCAAGTGAGTCTATATCATTTCCTCATATAAACAAACCAGCTACGACACCAGAGGCAAGAAAAACTCTGTTTTGACTCTCTGATGTAAGAAAAAGCACTGAATAAAATGGGAGGAAATAAAAAATAAGATATTGTGTTGATGTCTGGCTCTTTTTAAAGCAGGTTTTCTCCTACTCACAAGAAGACAATCATATCACAGAAAATCTTTGCCTATTTTTCTACACTTCTAATGCCTTAATCTGCAGTACAGTATGCATTCATTACTCACACCACACAAGCACATTACACTACACAACAACTTCAGCAGTTCCATTAGCCTGTCCCATTTCAGCCTGCAGTGACATCAACAACTTTTATTTGTGATCGCACTCATTTCCACAGCAACAGACCAATGTTAGGCACTCGGACTTCTGATGCCACTATCATGTCAAGCAAGAGGAGAGGTCCAGCACAAGAAAAGAGAGTTTTTGTTCCAAGAACCACCTTTGATAACAGTAGAATTGTCAGAAAAACACTAGCAAATAAATTAACTTTTTCAACATGCTTTGGCACACCAGGAGTTTCCTTTCTCTGCTGAAATCATGCCCACCTTGTCTACAAACCTCCACATTTTAATAAGAAGGAAACTCATACCTTCTATCAGAAATCCCTCCAATGCAGAAATTCGCAGCAAAGAACAAAGACAATTCTGTGTCCTTGGAAACAAGATATTGCTTTGGGTGCAAGTAACCGACATGGGATGTGGGGTTGGCAAAATCTAAGAGACTGAAATAATTAGGTTTTTTATTAAAATATGTTTCTTTGATGCTCAGTTGTATAAAGAATAGTGTGAATGTTTATATACTATAATTGCCTCTTCCTCCTTCTCTCACATGTAGAATCACGAGATGCACAGCCCTGTTTGTGTTAAATATCTTGGCGTAACTGCACTGTGGAAGTTGAACTTCAAGTTCTTATGAAGTAGTCACTTTCTTCCTTCAGTGAGACTTGGCTCAAAACCCTTGCAATCAGTTCAGAACTAAACAGTCCCATGACCGAATCAGGAAGAGTGCTATTCCTTCCCTCCAGCACATTTAAACTACCACTGGCCTTAAGAACTTGCAGCCAGGCATGGATACGGAGGTGGATACTGTTATTATTCCCCCTCTGTCAAGCTGTATCTCAAGAAAGAATTCTGTATTTGAGCTCTCTTCCTATTTTCAAGCAAGTATTAAAAATGAACAAAACATTTAGAAGCAATTTAACCTTTATTTCCTTGCTTTTAGTTTATTTCCTTCTTTTGACCATATTAATTTCAAGTATTTCCTGTATTTCTACACTTCTGCCTGATTGTCTTTTTTATTTTCTCTTGCTTCTTCACCTGTTCTCTAATGCTTTCCACCATCCAGTTCCCTTCCAATTTTTTTCTGTCTATTAGCTTTTTTTCTCTCTCACACACCATTTCCCAAGACAACAGCTCCATGCTCTTGGTTCTTCTAATGTTTATTTTAGCCTTTCAATACGTTGCACTCTTTTCCCAGTTTTCTCCTCCTCTCCTGTAGGATACTGTGTAAGAAATATGTATTTTTAATGCCATACAACAGAGAACATCCTTCAAGAGGCAAAGGTAATAGAAGATTATATGCAAATAGGAAAGTTGGGACAGAGACGAAATTAAAGTAACTCAGTATGTGGGTGAAACAGAGAGATTTTAAGGTTTCATTCTTTTTCCTTGTACTTTGAAACCTTTTTTCTTTTTTTCGTGAGTTTCTGCCCCTTTCACTTGTCTATTGATTTTAAATATTTTTTCTACCTTTTTTTCACAGGAATTCTTGTCTCTTGACCATTTTCCTGGACTCCAAACATATCAGCAAAGAAATCTCAGCCCTCTGTTCACAAAACCCCAACTCAAAATGGAAGAAAGAAAAACTGTCTTTAAAAAAAGGCAAACTTAAAATATTACAGAGTGGGTGAGCTCTTGTGGAGGAAAGCTGAACTTACAGTTAGCAATAGTGTGGGTAAAATAATCAGGAACTAAATACTAACTTTTTTCATAAGTGCATTTTAAATGTGGGTTTTTTTTTCCTGCTTTATCCTTAGGGAAATTAAGAATGGCAGAAAAGAAAAAATTGGCTGCCCTGAGGAAACAATGGATAATCTCAGATAACAATTGGGGTTTTATGCATATCCAATCTAAATTAATCTTCTAATTTCTATGGTTTACCAAACATTAAAGACAATATTGAACAATTTTTCATGCACAAACAGCAAACATGCAAATGGACAAAATTACAGGTATTAAATTTTTCTCTAAGAAGGATGTCAGCTCTTTGTGACTGTAGGAGATTGCAGCAAATTTATTTTACATGAAATATAGAACTACATCATCTGATCATTCTAGAATCTGAAAGTTCAAGGAAACAGAAATTTCAAAGTCTCCAACACCACTACTTGAACTATCCCTTAGAGTCCTACTAGTAAAACTACTGACAAATCCACACCCGCATGTTTTTCTCAAATGGATAATTGAGGTCTTTTCTGTGATGCTCCTTTGTCGTAATTACTGAGCGTATGAACAAAATTTCATGAGCAGATTTTTATCAATTAAATTGTTATCTTAAGCAACAAAAATCAGAACAGTCATACTTAGGACTAATGTTCTGACTCTAACTCACCTAATTATATGCAGGCATTTCAGTAAGTGTCACGTACAAAATCACTCATTTTAATATTTTAGTAGAACAAGCCAGTTTTTAATTGGTAATTGAAACTTTAAGGTGGTTTCTGGGTAAGAACTACAGCACAGGTTCTTGTACCTGATTTTTTTTTTTTTTTTTTTTAAATTTTGCTGCACACAAGTAGAAAGTGGCCAAAACAAGGGAGGCAGTCAAAGATAGGGTATAATTATGTATAAGGCATTAGGAAAACAATAGTAATCCAAATTTCAAATGTTGTTTTTGAATTATTTTGCATCTGAAATAAATAAATCAAGTTGAGAATATAAGTTTTAGGTATTTAGAGTACCTTAAGCATCTGTCTTGCAAAAAGTTATTATTAAGCCATTCATTCAAAGCATGAAGGATATTTATGCACGTATAGTGAGGTATGTAAATGGTAGCAGAATAAGGGAAGCATAATGTGATATACCTTGCGATCTTATCTCCTTCAGTAGAGTTAACTCCTGAGGAACAAATGGGAGTAGTGGAAAATCAATCCTGTATATGACCTTTTACAGTAAACAAAAACTCTATGACAACCCCAGCCATGCTAGAAGTGGAGTAAGATTATACTACAGTGACCAACTCACCATTTCAGCATAACAGCCACTGTTTTTTTCCATCAGTTTTCCTTTCCAGTTTTGTGTCTGGAGGTAGTGAAACTGCATGGGCTAATTTTAAAACCGTACTGTTAGTCCCAGTTGGTGGGATTATCCTGTGAGAATTCCTTATTTAAGAAAAAGAGAATGAACTGAAAGGGTGAAAAAAGAACTTCAGAAATTAAAAAAATTACATCCTAAAAGTATTTTTCGTATTTCATAAATAATAGCTCAGGTGCTTCCAAAAAAGTCTTTGTGTACGTATAGTACGTGATGGGTATGTTGTTATATTTTCCAAGTAAAAACATTATACAAATAATTTAGCTCCAAAATTATTTTGCAAAAGCTGCAAAGATTAAAGATCATTTCACCTACACAGCTGCCATCTCATTTAAATTTGCATCCAATCTACAGTAATTATGAACACACGCACATGCACGCACACATACTCTGTAGCTATCTACTATACTAGATTCAAAAAAGATCCCTTATAAATGAAATCCTTATGCGCTTCTATGAGAAACTACAAAATTGAATAAAAGGATCCATCCGGGTGCATTGTTTTGGCTTTCAGAGTGGGTACTAAATGCTGACAAATACTTTTACTCCTAAGAGGAAGAAATAAGTGAAATTAATTCAGTTTTGAATATTTGTTTCAGAAAAGATGACAGATTTCTGCACGTAGACATCAGCCCACTTTTTCTATGCATAGGATGACCTTCAATTGAACTGTGGAAAGTAAATGGCAGGAAAGTTTCCTGAAAAAGTTTAGTGAGGATATAAGAGATTAATGAACGTATTTGTGTTGGACACTCTTCCCTGTATAGCATATTCAGAGTGATAGAATCACGTTATTTATTGTATTTTTCAGATCATTTGCAATGTTAATTTATATGAGTTTGATATCGCTTTTGTCTTTTAGTTGTGTGTTATTCTGAGAAATCCCTGGGGAAGGAAAGGATTTATATGCTTTGTGTACACATTCTGCAGACTAAGCACTCTGGCATAATTATTTTTGGCGCTCACTAACTGATTAAAACATCCAATTTAACTCATGATCAGTAAGATTAAACCTTTTTAATATACCTCAAAAGTAAATTATCATTTGCTACTCAAACATCCCTTTCTGCACATGTCCCCAGTAAAGCTGTTCTTTTTTTCGTTAATGTACCTTTTAACGAGGATTCCCTTTTATTTCTTCCTCTGGGCAAAACTGCCTTATCCTTTATATAGAGGTAGGAACAAAGATGAGATGGAAGCTGACTGCGCTACTACATGGGTTTCTAATGTCATACCAATTATAAGTCACTCTTTTTGTGTGTGTGTGTTCTGTACAGACTCAGCTGTTAAAGAAAACACTTCCCTGCTTTGTGTTTCCTTGATGTACAGATAAATGTCAGCAGTTAGGAGGAAATAATATTTGAAAAAAATCACTTGCATGACAGAATAAAATTGTGCAGAGTCTTATTTCATTTGGCAATAGCTGGTTTTTTTTAGGATACGTTACATTTTAATTTTGCAACAAGGCCCATTTGACAGCGTGTTCAAACCATACTTCAGTTTTAGAACTTGGAGGGAAGAAAAACAGTGGCTCCTAAAGAATGAAAATTCCTCTGTAGCCCTGCATTAGAAAGGAAGTGCTGTTTGCAGAGCCCAAAACAGGATAGGCACCCAGACACATATGGCTGAAAATAAAAAACACGCGAGGCTCCTTGACCACTGCAGACAATGTTCTCTCCTTAGCTAGGACCAAAATGGCAGTCTAGGACAGGCACAGGACAGAGGTCATAAACCTAGCAGCAAATGGTGACTGTGTAGATTTTGCAGCCTGTTAGCCACCTGGATTTTGTCCAATTAACTGGGAATGATGTCTCTGGGAGTGAAGAAGCCTTGTTTTTAAAAAAATCTGCTTAAGCTACCTTTATTTCTTATGTGACACCACTTATGTGATGCCACCAATCCAAGCTATTATCACCAACACAGCTCTCTGAAAGAGTTGCATCTAACCCTCAGTAAAGATACTTTTGTGATCAATGCTTTTAATATTTCAAAACTGAGACGGTTAAAGTTGGGCAACAATTCAGAAAATGTTCAATGTGGAATAAGCCAATGTAAAATTAAGCACCGACTTTTAAGCTAGCTGCTGTATCTGTTTCCTTTATTTGTCTTTCCACACAGAAAAGGGTTGTCATAGAAGCAAGCTATCATCAGGGCTTAGAAACTCCGAAAAATAACTCTTTGTATCTGATAATATGAAACAAAACCAAAGGAAACAGCTTCTGAGAAGGCAGCTCCAGGCAGCTCTCCATGCCAGGTCAAGTTCATTAGGGGGTTGCACCCTCGGCAGTGATGCAATACTCCATTACCCTCTGCTTTAACTGATTTTTTTTAAGCAGAGGAAGAAAAGTCAAGATTGGACACAGAAGGAGACAATTGCTTTTGGCCTGTTGTGGCTGAGTTTACATGTGGAGGTGCCTTCTGGTCTAGTTGCTGAAGGGGAAACAAGTACAAATGTCTCGGCCTTGGCTGTTAGGGTCTGATTATAAGCACTGTGCTAGAGAATTCATGGATTATTCATGTGTAATTACAGATAGCTATTGTGCTCTTTTAAATCATCCCTATGGCCCATTATGGCCCATAACAACTGAAATAGCAATTGTCATAGTAAGGTTTGGGCTCTGTCATAGAGTGTAGGCTCTAATCAATAATGATGAATGGTAAAATTTAGCATCAAGCAGGAGAAAGTCTAGTTGCCTCCCGCCATAAATCTGTACAAATACCAAGCCGTGCAGCTGCTGGATCTGGAAATTTAAAAGGCAACACTCTCCTTCCACCCCCTACACACACACCTCTATAAAAGTTGAAAAAGGAGAAATGTGCAATATGTCAATTCTAATAATCCACATGCTGTTAAGACACTTTTCTATTTATTCAAAGCAGGGTGAACCCTAGGTTGTTTTCAAGGTCAATTCCAGGTGAAAGGGGGGTCATCTGGAGGCCATCTCGGCTCCCATGCAGGTCAATAACGCCTCCTCGCTGCCCCAGAAGACAAGCTGCTCACACCCAATCAATCCACCAACGCTGCCGCTGCACCCAGCGTAATGAACAGTGAATAAATGTAGCCTATCATCACAAAACATGCTTTTTAAGTACCTTCCCTTTTCATGTAAAACCTCTCGCTGTCAAATTCTACATTCACTCATCCAGCAGTGAGTAGCAAAAGTGAGAAATCAGGCTCTCATTGGGGTTGGTAAAAGGTCATTGCTGACAGACACGGAGGTTAAACTGCCGAGTTAAAATACTGTTCATTACCCACTGCAGCTTTTTGCTAACTACACTTCTTTGTGTTACAGTCAAGCAGTACATCAATATGCCCCTCCTCCTAATTCATTAGCAATTGTTGAATTGTACAGAAGGGGGAAAAAGAAGGATTGATCTTTTATATGGTGTGGTGTGTTTTTTTTTTTTTCCCCGTGTCAGATACTTTTACATCTTTATCCACTTGGTATTAAATACTCTGCTCACAGACTATGCTGTCTGCTTGCCATGAACAGTCATCATTATGGGTACAATTCCTGAAGGCAGAGATGGCCAATTCATGTGAAACCCCAAAGGTTTGGGGCTGCTCGAGCAATGGTTTCTTTTCTCTTACCCTTTTTATTAATTGCCTTTTGCATGGTGACATTTGTATATCAATAAACTTGAAATTTTCAACTGCAACTATGTCATATTGAGACATGTTTGAAGTACAAATCAAGGAAAAAAATGCTCCTCCTGCAGATGAAGTAAAAACGGTTAAAAACAGACATAACGTGTTTAAATTGATATCTAGCTTAGATAAAACGCCTATGACCTGTTCATGCTGACTGAGTTAGATCTATATCAAACACTATCCACAGTGTAGATCTCAAGACACTCCCTAATCTAATATTTTATTAAGAAATGTTTAATGTCTGCATTTTTTTCCACGATTAAAGAATTTTGATGTATCCAAAAGAGCCATTTAGAGCAGCAAGGAATCATTGGAGTTCAAATGGAAACAGCAGTGAAGGTTTCATTTGTACCAAAGGCAGTGATTCGGTGGGATTTCTTAACAGTTGAGACCAATTTCCCAAAATGAAATTCCATTCTTTGATTAATTAATAAGTAGATGGGATTCCCTTTATTGAAATGCAAAGCTTTTGTATTTAAAGGTAGCCGTCTTAAAAAAATAATCTCACAGAGCAATAGAAAAATTATCTCTAATCATGAATAAAAAAAGGTTTATTTACATGCATGCTACAACAATAATTTGACTCAACGAATTACCATTATCTATTTAAATCTTTAAAAAATGCATTCAGAGATTTCTTCAGGAAAATATATCTTTTTTTTCCTCCTGTATGCTTTCTCTCTCAGTGGGACTGAAAATAAAATGTTATGACTTAAATCACAAGAGGCTAACATCATTTTTAGCAACAAGGGCTGCATAATTTCAAGACTATGAGTGAGTGGCTGACTTTAACTAAAATGTTTCAGTTCTGTGCGTATATAGGTACATAAATAATTCAGAATTAATCCCTGCAGAGGGGACAATGGGAATCGTAAATTATCCATGTGCCGTCCTCAACATTAGAGGCAATGAACCTATAGTAACAAACTATGAGTGTTACTCATTACATACATTTCACAGACACCTTAACCTTTTGAATATTAATTTCCCTCTGCAGCTTGTAGCTAGGCGGCATAATTTTTTTCCTTTCCTTTCCTTTTCTTTCCTTTCCTGCTTCTTTCTGTGCCTTCATTCTTTCTCTCTCTCTCTTTTTAACCTTTCCCGAACAACATATCAGTTAAGATATTGAGTGGGTTGTGAATACTGAAGGAATATTGATTCTTTTTCTAACTAAATAGTTACCGGAAAGCATTTTTTTAACAGCTAGATTGTTGTTTCAGTAATATTACATGCAGCACTTTATGTACTCAGAGATTAGGTATGTGTAAAATACTGGCTTAGCTATTTGATGCAGTCTGATGCATGTAAATCCATGGTTCATGGCCACCTCTAAGCACCAGGAATGCTTTGGAACCCTTATCGTTTTCCAATGCCAATAAATGTCACAATCATTTTATGATATCTAAGCTTCCCAAGTTTTCCATTAGAAAGGTGGAAAGTGTATTTCATCAGAACCCAAGAGAGATCACAGTAATATAATTTTTACCTAACATTTTTTCTCTAATAACAAAGTGGCAGGGTGCTTTGGTTTTGTTTTGGTTGGTTGGGATTTTTTTAACTCTAAATATGGCACATAAGAATAAAATTTTTCTAAAAACTGTATTCAAAGGGAAACATTAAGTAACTCATCACAAAATATTGCACCTCTATTACAGTCATGACAACATAAGAAATGTATTTTCTTCAGAAGTGTTTTTCCAGAGAAGAGGATTTCAGGAACAACACTGAAACCATACTTAAAAGCTTCAACACTAAAACCATACTTAGAGGCTTTTAAACATACAAGAGGAGTCAAAGGGAGGTTATGTGCCGTATGCAGCAATTATGCAACAAATTATACAGACACTTGCACATTTCAGGTTTAGCTGAAATTATACCCTGACTGTTCTGTAAACCCTTACTTCTCTTAGGAAACTCTACCAGGGCTTTTCGTAAGAGGGTTTAGAGGATCAATATCCATTTGGAAAGCTCATGATGCCGTTTCTGTTAAAAAGTGGAACAGAACAATACTGTCAGAACACTAATCCCCTGATTTCAAGGGGACTTCATTCACATGAATAAGGGTTGCAAGTTCAGGCTAAGGTCTGTTAGATGATTACTATGCATTCTTCTACTTTCTGTGTATTTTCATATATTTTTCTGTAAACAATTGCTGCTATTTTGACAGAAACAGAAATACTGGGCTAGGTAAATGTTTGGTCAGACCCACTAAAGGGTAATAATACCAATTTTTTAACAGGTGCATCGACAGAACTGATTTGCTGTGAGTTAAAGTTATCTCCATGATACAATAGTATGAAGAGAGCAGAAGTTTTGATGCTTTGTTCCACGTGATATTTTAAATTATTCTCATTATTTTTTCTGGGCAGGTCCCTTCCTCCTGTCTTTGCTTCCCTCATATCTCCCTGACATAGTGGGATCAGTGTAGGGAATACTAATACCGTTCCCTAACACTATATGCAAAGGAATTGAGATGTGCTTAGCATCAGGTCTAGCTGCCTCTGATTTGGTCATCCTCAGGCTTAACAAATTCCTCTACAGCAAGGTTGACCAGGGATATCCAGTGCTTTCATGTGTGTCTGGAGAACCACTTGGCCTCATGACCCTGGATTCACAGCAAGACATTCTCAGAATTCGAGTGGAACACCTACACTGGTCATTACTTGATTTAATAACCCTATGTTTAAAACTATCCTACATTGTTATCAGCATTTCTTGTACAAGATTTTATAATTTCTACTTCTTATTTTGTAATCTTGAGGTTGGGTTTCTTTTATATATGGGAATTGCTCCAGTTTTTCATCGCACTTATTTAGATTGTGGCACTGCAGGATCACATTTCCTGAAGTCTGTAGGACTATTCACTTTGAAATATGGAAGAATCCATTTTTTTACTGGGCAAACCTGCTTTCTCTGATTCCTACAAGCTACACATGAAGTGGATGCTTCCTCTTCTTGATTTTATTAACTTAATACTGCATTAAAATGCATGTATCATAACATCATACATGCATTAGAAAATGCCAGCACACAAGAGTATTTTGGTGCCTAGCAAGGAAGATATCTGTAAACTGATTTAGCTTTTTAAATTATTTGCACATAAACAATTGAGGTGCAAAGATTCTCTGTGATGGCAAAATATGAAATAAATTGGTGTTTTGTCACCATGTGAAGTTCCACTGAAATACCCAAATTTATGCCATTTATTGGAAAACAGGCAATTATTTCTTTCACTGTCTTCAGAAAAAATATATCATAGAATATTTTGAGTTAGAAATCATGCTAACCACAATATTAAGCAGGCACAAAATAGTAGTATAAATTGTTCACAAAAACACGGTTGTGTGGTTATGCTAAGAAAAATGAAAAAAAAGCAAAATAAATATTCAAGTGTAGAATTTATGTTAAATGAACTTGTGATAATTGTGTGCTAAAAGAATAAATCATGTTAACCCACTTGACTGAGACTTACATGGTTTCTCTTCTTAGAGAAAGAACCCTCATAAACCACAGCCCAATTATTCAATTTCCCTTACTAATTATGGAAACTACTCATTTCTTGGCCTCAAGCACTAGATGATGTATCTCTGAAGGGCAACACAAGATTTATCATAATCTGTGGCTCTCTTTATTTAATGAGAATAAAAATAAATACTTCAAAAGTTCCAGCATTACAGGTAACTTTGGATTCTAGGTTGAATTTGATTGATGAGTTCTCTTATGCTGAATATTACAACTCAAAGCATTTTCTGCTGTAAGATAGTCGCAAAGATTGGGGTATTCATTAAATGCAACAAAGCCCAGGTACAGATAAAGAACAAATTTGTCTCTAGCTCTAACAAGGCTACAAACCATCCCCTACTGCCCACGATGACCTTCTTTGATTATCACAACATGGAGATGTTATCTGCCATGATCTGCATTTAAACACAACTCCATCTCATCTCAGATCAGCATGTAAGTGCCTGGTTCATCACATTTCATGTGTATTCCAGGGCTATCCTGAACTAGTGGGTAGGAGGTACCTAAAAGTAGGTTGGCAATGTCAAGGAAGACCTGAAGAGCTGACCTGGCACACATAAGACAAGTTGGATTCTGCAGTGGGTTTCAGGAGGTTATTTTTCTTTTTGAAAAAAGAAGAAATCAGATACAAAATTTCCTCTCTGAAAGCAGAAAAAGCTGTTCTTGAAAGAGATTTGTTGTGGTTTAATCCCAACTGGCAACTAAGCAACGCACAGCCGTTTGCTCACTCCCCTCCCGCAGCAGGATGGGGCAGAGAGTTGGAAGAGTGAAAGTGAGAAAATTCATGGGTTGAGATAAAGACAGTTTAGTAGGACAGAAAAAGAAGAAAATAATAATAATAGTAATAATAAAAGAATCAGAATATATGAAGCAAGTGATCCACAATGTAATTGCTCACAACTTGCCAACTGATGCCCAGTCAGTTTCTGAGCAGTGGCCCCCGGCCAGCTTTCACTCCAGTTTATATACTGGGCATGATGTCATATGGAATGGAATATGCCTTTGGCCAGTTTGAGTCAGCTGTCATGGCTGTGTCCCCTCCCAACTTCTTGTGCCCCTCCGGTCTTCTTGCTGTCAGGGCATGAGAAGCTGAAAAGTCCTTAACTTACTACAAATACTAGTTAGCAACAACCAAAAACATCAGTGTGTTACCAACAGTATTCTCACACTAAATCGAAAACACAACACTACACCAGCTACTAGGAATAAAATTAACTCTATCCCAGCTGAAAACAGGGCAAGGTTCTTCAATGTCCATCTCTTACTTTGAGCTAGGCATGAGAGGTGGGATTCACCTGTCAACAGATATTTCTGCAGCAGGGATGTTTATGTTTGTGTCTCTACAATCATCAGAGAAAATAAATTCTGTGGCACAAGTGACTTCATCCCAAAATACGTATCTAAAATGCATTGCCTGGATTGCCTCCTAAAAGTACCTGTTCACTTCATTCCTCTCCTATGCTATAAAAGGAACTTGGACACAGCTGTCCATGGCTGTAGACAGCTCAAGTTGTGCAAGACAAATCCCACACAAGCTGTCCCACTCTAGCCCAAAATATTTACTTGTAGCAAAGGGTATTGCTGTCTTTCAACATCGAATATGAAACAGGTGAAAAGTTATAGGAAATGGTCTACTATACAATGTGCAAAAATTTTGTGTTATTTGTCTAGAAGTAGCGACCAAGTACAAAGCAATGCTGCACTGACAGCCTGCAAATTTTTTCATATTTTTTATGAGACATTTTGCAAGCTCTTTTAGTAACGCTTACTTCAGGTTGTTTTTCTATGCTGTGTGTTGCTGCTGTTATTTTAATCAACTGTTCATTATTCTCTCATATTTTTTTTCCCCAGATTTTATCCTACTGTTTAGGAAATTGAGAGGATTGTCTGGAGATTATGTTCCACCCTTAGACACATTGATTACAACAGGGCAATCAGCAAGTGTCTGGGCACTTAAACGCTATTACCATAAACACAGCCTCCTTGTTTCTGAAGTGCTTCATTCTCTGCTCAGATATAAACATGGCTGTAGTGACTTTTTAAAAATAAACAGAACTGTGCTTATATTCCAGCATCAACATACAGTTTCCAAGGAATATTCTTCTAATTATTATCATCTCTCTTAATCATAGCTTTTCTGTGAAGAAGATATTGACAATATCCTTGCTAACATCTGGAGCAAGTCTGACCTGATCATTCATTTGACAGATGTTAGCCTGTATTATGCCCTGGTTTCTAGAAAGAGCTGGAAAAATCTGCCAAACAGCAAATCAGATGAATGATATGACCATTGCTATAGGGAATGGTTCAGGAGTTCGTACCCCATGTATTGGCATCTCAGTATGAGAGTATTATCTGAGGAAAATACTGATGGAGAAGTTGTAAAAAGTTTACCTTGAAGCTTGTGAGTCCATGCAAATAGAAGCAAATGAACAAGATCTGTAAAAGAAGAAACAGTAGGTAATAAAGGTCATAAAACTGCTGTTGAAAAGACATCAAAGTATAGCCAGAGATATCCAGTGCTGAACACATATCTGAGAGATGGTTTAAATGAAAGCAAGCATATGTAATCTAAAAAGTAAAAAATGTAAGGCCTAATAGCAGAAATAATGATTCTAGATAGAGGATATCACTATCAATAGCTGATGTACTTAATAGATCAGAGAATCAAATATAGTATGTTGAAACAAAATCATATGACTCCTCTGCTTCTTGTCTGAGTCTGCTTGAGCACAATCAACTTCCTTTCCAAAACCAAACAACACTGAGGAAAACAGCCTAGTATTTCCTTATTAAAACAAAACCAAATCCAAACCCAAACAAAAAACTTGACAAACTAAGATAATATCAAGCATCTGGTACTGTCAATATCGGATGATAACTGATGTCGTACTAGAAGTAGTAGCGTGTCCTGTAGGTACACGACATGAGATGGGAAAGAGGAAAGGAGGGAAGGGGAAGTGAGCTAAATATCTCTTTATGGATAACTATTTATGGGTTTTTCTCTAACAAAGAAAACTGATCAACTCGTAAGAATGTGCTATTCAGGTATGGTTAGAAAAAAATAGATAATCACTTGTAGGAAGCTGGGTTATGTTATTATTTTTTTGAGAAAAAGAAAGGTCGGAGTGACATTGTCCATCTTTGTGGCTGACATATCTATTAGAGTGTCTACTCGTTGCAATACAGTATTGTTGCAATACTGTACTGTTGGCTAGTCTCACCTGACTCTGCATAAGCATAACCTTATCTAAATCTGCTCACATCTGAGAACACTAGTGAACATAGTTTTAACTGGAACATCACAGGCACTGTTGGCACTTGCTCACTGCAAATTTGTCATTGTTGGTTTTGTTAAAGGCTTGAACTTTGCACAGAACACTTCATAACAGAGAAGGTATGGGAAGTGCTAAGCATTTGTAGTGATCATCTTTTGTTATGCTTAGAGTACAATGCTGTGACATGACAGTACTTGTGTTATAAGGACACTTCCAGGATTTTAAACCTGAAGTAGTTTAGTATTTTTTTTTCATAAATCACTTTTGCTTATTTACCACCCAATGAACACTATACAAAAGCATTTTCGTAATGCTTTTCAGATAGTAACCGGGCAAGTTTCTGTGTAGAAAAATTATGTCCTGTGACGGCAAAACATATATCTATATTTTTAACTTGTGGTAATAGAAATCAAATACCACTGTCATACATGTAATACTTCACGATCTATCCCCACATGCAAAAGGGAAACAAACAAACCCCCCCGAATCTCCTCTACAATGCTGTTGGAAGGCAGAAAATCAAGGAATGTTGGAAAACAGAAATTAAAATTTGACCTTGAATAATAATGTGGGTCAGATTAAGATTAAACGTGCATTTCGTATGGGATATACATCAAGTTAATATAAAAAATGCATGCAGCCATTTCCAAACTAAAACCACCTGCTCAGCTCTCTGAATTATTCGTTTTCTTCTGAAGTCCCAAGTGGTCTGTGGCTAGTGGGTCCTGGCACTGAATTGGAAGGTTTAGGAGACTCTCTCTTAGAATACTGAAAATCCCTAGCTAAATCTACAACTAATCCAAACAGACAACTTAATTTTGCTAGAAATTAAACTTAAAAACTGTAACATCGAGGAAAACTATAACTCGTTATTTCTCAACAGCAAAAAGATATAAAGATTTTAGAACAGATTTTAACACTGCATATTAAACCATAAAAAAATTGTTTGTTTGTTTGTTTTTTTTTCCTAGAGGAACATGGAAAAAAAAGAAAACAAAACCCACAAAAAGATATCCAAAGCCTCACTAAAAAAGGTGAATCAAGTAACTGAATAGAGCAAATATATCATCAACAGAAAATCTGTCTGATTTGCCTGGTAGATTTTCACAAAATGTAAGTATGTAAGTATATACCTATTAATTTATAAATTCTTAGATGTACACCATATAATACATTAACCTGGAGATATATGTGAGATAAAGTAAGGTTAACAACAATATGATGTCAGAAAAGTAAAGAAATATGTGCTATTCAGGAGTCAGGAGCAAAATTTTAATTTCTCCAATTTGTTGGATTTTTGATGGTTGAAAAGAGAAGTAGTTTGACATCTGGTTTCAGAAACTGTAAGAGCAAAAGCAAACTCAGGACTAAACATTATCACCAAAAAAAAAAAAGTGTCTATTCTGAAGCATATCAAAATTATAACAGGTAATGCATGACGGTTTTTATGCAGTGAGCTAATTAACAAACAAAAAAAAAAGTAGCAATTTACACAGATGCCCCATCAAACACTACAGGGGAAGCACAGATGGGGCACCATCAAGTGGCATAAATGCTCTAGTACTCATTTATAAAATCTGCATAATTCTTCAAACATCTGAAGGCCTGAAAAAAAACCACAGTTAAATATATTGATGGAAATACTGCCACATATTAAAAATTGCAAAAATATGTATGTATGTATATATAGATGATGATAAGGCAAGGATTGGTGTTTAGGTTGTGGCTGCTCCATAATCTATAAAGTTTAGGGAAAAAACACATGGTACAGAGACAAAAGGATACTCTGTGGACAAACGCTAAATATTAGGTCCTTCTAGTCTCAGCTGAAGGCAGCTGAGCACAGACTACTCTTTCAATAAGTCTGTCGGACTTCCAAAGTTTTGGTCACTTGGCACATTTAGGCTTGTTTCATCTATCTAACTTCTTTTGTTTTTTCAAACTCCCCTAGTTCATTTTAATTTAATTTCCATGGAGAGTCATCCTTGGATTGTATTTATTTTTGGATCCTTGGATTTGTTCAAAGAAAAACTTCCTCTCCTTTATGATCACAGTTCACTGCATCAACACAGCTTTTGAAAAAGAGTTTTAGATGGTGAAGTGTAACATCTTTTTAATCTAAATTTTCCATTTAAGAGTAGTTACTAAAGTGTCATCATCATTTAAACAGAAAAGAATTACATACCCACACTGTGCTACAGCACCAAATATCTGGATCAAATGTTGCATTGTTCTCAAATGTATTTTTGTCTGTTCTTTCCCTCAATAAGCAGGAGCAAAAACCAAAAGGGTGCAAAAAGCCGCACCAACCCTGGTTTAAAGCAAAATGCACAAAACTTCCCTTTTCATAATTTTTATAATAAAATTTCTATTTCTTGAACATCCTTCTGAACCCTCCAGATTGGCAAAAATCTTTCACACAGAGCTATGAAATGAGCTAAGTGTATTTTTTTTTTTATTAGAAAACACATTAGTAAAATATCTTGCTTTCCCCTTTGTGAGGGGAGTAAAATCCTTCTCCTGAGAGGTTTTTGTTGGTTTGTTTGCGGCTGTTGAATGATCCTTGGCTGTACAGTGGAAAGGGCATTCCTTTAGGACTTTAAAGGCAAAGTAGAAAAAATGACATAAAAGCCTTGCTTGGATTTGATTGATGCACTCTCATATTTGAAGTTCACTCACAGCTTTGTGCTAGAAGACCAGGGTCACTCCATCCAGTCCTCTAATGAGACTGTGCATGAACACTTGCAGCTTTGTAGGACTTGTTTTAATCAGAGATTGAGAAACACTCCTGACTGATAGTCTTCAGGATCAGATCTAAACAGAAAATAACATGCTCAATTTGGCCTCTGAAGGTGGGTTGAACAAATCTTTGTGATGTATTGGAGCATTTGCTGAGTGCAAGTGCACGTGGTATGGTTCCTATTTCTGTCGGCAAATACAAATTTTTCACTCAGCAGGCATAATCAGAGCTAACTCGAGAGGAGAAATAACAAAAACTCAACAGCCCTTAGCAACTCAGCATGGCATAGAGGGATTTAAGACTTTAGCATTTTATCTCTATCAGTATGAAAATGTATGAGGAAATCTGAACTTTGGAAGTGCAAATAAACACATTTAACACATTATAAACCACCTACTCTACCAATGACTCCTGGGTCTTTTCTTTTTCTATTTTTCCTTTGCCAGCCTCCCTCTTCTGAAAAAATAAAGCTGGCTCATTAATTTGGGTTTAAACTAAAAACAATTTATTTTGATAGAGTTACTTTAGACCTACGGGAGGAAGTGTACACGATCTATTATTAGCATCTTTAAACTGATAACGGAGACAAAACCATGTTCTGCATTTCATAATGTTTTGCTTCTCTGCAGCTCCTGTTTACCTCCCTTCTCTTGGCTGAGAGATGAACCCAATCCAGTGCTTGAGGTTGCTGAGGACACGATGGAAATAAAAGTGTTAGGTATCCTACCCAAATCTAATTTAGGTAATTGCACTCTGCAAAAGTAAAATTCACTCTGTAGTTTTAACTAAAAATATTTGCTTTACCTCCTAGGAACTGCTGTGTCAATGCATGTGGTTTACAATCACTAACATTTCACTACATGTGAATGTACGTAAGTAGAGACTTTGGAAAGGAAAAGAAGGAATTTTTACACGGGATAGTAGACTACTAAGGAAATGGAAGAAAAATAAATTCACAAGCTTATATTAACATTGAAAAGCATTTGAAACACTGAAGATTTAACACAGATGTTCTTTCTCAGCTTGCTTCCCTGTCATCCCTGGGTTACTATATTTGTTTTCTATATCTCCCTCTTCATTGTTTAATCTGCGTCAGTTGCATCTCTTCCATGTGCAGTTTTCCACACCGTGTTAACCTGTGTCCTTACAACAAGTAAAGCTGTACTCCTGCCTCCTCTGAACTGCATTGTAGGACCGGACATCACAAGCTACTGCGCTTGCATTTCATCACTAGGTACCCTTTAACACATTCACCTCCCACGAAAATGTACTAAAAAGTACTTCTTCGCAAGAACAACAGAACAAGCATGGATTTCGTAGCCAAGCAACTAAATAACAAGAAAAAAATGAAAAATAAAAAGAAAGTGTTTAAGTTGCCCTAAATTTAGAATGACTTCTCTGGTTTACTCCAGATTTCCCCTTAAAACACATTTTTTAGTAAAGATGTACCATGTCAGCTTTGAAGAGACTGCTTCTGTGTGGGGCAATTTAGAAACATAGAATTAGAAATCAAGCTTGTAATGGGAAATGTACTTAACTATAAAATAACTGAAAGGCCTGAAATAAACTAGTGAATGGCTTTGCACTGACAGATTTACAAGTACAAAACAGTAGATTTCCATTTCTCTACCAGAATTTGCAAAGGCCGTACCTGTTAGTACTGATTTTGATGTCAGATGCCAGGCTGTTAGGATCACTATTTGTTTCCATTCCCAATGAGTTTTTTTTCTTTTACTTTTAGCATGCCACTACAAAAAACTTTCACTGAGTAGATCTAACTGCTAATCACTTACTCAGAGCTGAAAGCAGCAACCCGTTATGAATCATTCTGTGGATATTAATAGACAATGAGTTCTTTCACATCTTCTGGTTTAATTCTTTCTCTCTAGATAATATCCCTTATTTCAATTACAGTGTTTATCTCTTGAAGACAACTAACCCTCCCCCTAATTGCATTATTCGTAGAAACACCTTGCTGTTTTTTTCCTTCATGCTTTACAGCTCAATATGACAAGCAACATCCTTAAATCTTTGCTATCTCATGGGCCACAACATTGAAGAAGGAAAATGTTGTCGCCCAGATCATAACTTAGTGTCCACATCAACCTGACCTATGACAGATACGGAACCCCCATCTTAGCTCCTATGGAGAGTATTCAAGCAGCTGCATTGTATTTCCTAAGGACAGATGCTGAGTTTGAGTGGCAGAGTAGCAAATTCCAGCTGAAGTGCAGAAATTCCCTAAAATGAGGCAGTTCAACCATCCAATCGCAGCACGGGTGGGTCTGTAGCGAAAAGCATATCCGAGGACTCTGCCTAGAGACAAGAGATGTTCAGGCTGGAGGATGAAATCCAAACCAGCTGTATCATCAGGACAGACCTGCTTTCAACCAGCGAGTCTCCACACACTGAGATCAGGGGTGTGCTGCTTTGTGAGCCCTCCGTTATGTTCATACATTACTTCTGGGAATAAAGGAAGACTCTTTTTTTCATATGTGGCAAACACTAGATTTGGCTCATTTATGTTAGCTCCTTCTAAAAGAGGCGGTCTCCTTCATTAACTATGTCCTCATGGAAAGTAACCCACTGACATTTGTTTAGAGAAGCATCAACTCCATTGAGGTTCCTCCTGGACTTCCCTTCTCATGTCAATGAGCAGTGCTGAGCACAGGCAAAAACATAGCTCTGCCCTAGGGAGAGTTTTACTAGGGAAATTTAGGGGAAAGGAGGGGTTGGTTTCCTCTGCTCACCACCAACATAAGGCCCTTCTTCAGCTGATTTGCCTGAGAAACCAAAGACTTTCAGAAAATATCAGACTGTATACCAGTTATTCAGCATTATATTAAAATAGAAAAAAGAATTATGATGTCCTTTTTGTTTAGATAGCTGATACTTGTTTAAAGTTTTCCTTTGGAAACAATCAACTCCCCACTCCTCCTTCTTTTCTGAATTACCTTAGGGCTTGCCTGATTTCTTGGTGAATTTCCAGCTTTTGTTGCTTCACTAGCCAGATCTCATCCAAAAAGTGCTCTTGTTAGAGCCTGAGTTCACTCAGAGTTGCCATAAATGTAAATCTCAATTTACAAACCCAGCATCTTGTGCCTTTATAAAGTGTTTGTTATCTGATATCCTGATTTACTTTCTTTCATGTGATTTTTCTAACATCAATTGCACTTACTGTACTCACACATTATTTGCTTAAATGTCAGACTTATGTTACATTAAAACAAAAGAATCTTATTGGAAACATTATTAGCAGAAGCAACTGGTTGGGGAGAATTCAGTGTGGCCTGTACACTTCAAAAGACTGTAGCTGATTACTTGAGCTACATAAATTAGTAAAATAAAAATAAGAGATCAGAGAGAAGAAAAGATGAAATCTAGTGAAGCATGGGTGGATATTGATTTTAAAGAGCTCTTATTCCACAGTTACTAACCTCTTATTTGTCTTCGCCCTCTTCCTGAAGTGTATTTACTGATATACATGGTCTTTCCTCAAGCGTCACAGAGAAGCAATACATGTCTGGCTGAGATAATAAAGGATATGAGAGTAATAAAAGGGTCTTGTCTAAAGAGAAATTAGTGTGCTTGAAAATACAGGGTCAAATTCCCCTATTAATTTCAGCAGTGAAGCTTTATTGAAAATCAGTGGGGATACAGTAACAAAACAGAAGAAAATGTGCCATTAAAATCTGGCTGGGGTCCATGTGGTGTGTAATCAGTGGATCTGCTTCTTTTTCGAATCCAATTGCTTACCATTTTCTAAAATGAAGCAAATTATTGAGACTCATAGTGCTATTGCAGTAATGCCTGCCTGTAATAATACAACACTTAATATATTAGTATCCTTAAAACTCTTTTCTACACCATCAAAGTACATATGTAAATCAAAGTCAGACATCGAACTTAGATACAACAATATGGTAAGATCAGATTAAACTAGTAGCATTCTTTCTCTCTAAGGGCAGGAACATCCTGTTCAGAAAAAAGACTTGTGAAAGTTCAAGACAGAAAACTGTAAAATAATGTGCAATTGAACTACTGTCTTTCTAACCTCATGAGTTCATTGTTTGCATTTACAATAAAGAACAATGTTTCAGACCTTTCACATTTTTACAATGTACTATAATGATTTTGAGTATAATAAAACAATAGAGATTAATATTAATATATTTAAATGTAGGCAATGGCTAGAAGTTTTCATCACATATGTAAAGATCTATATGGCACATGATGTAACAACGTGTCATAAATAAGTGAATTTATAATGAGAATGCATTTATTTAAATACAGCAGCATGGTAATATTTTCTATCTATCTGCAGTCCATGGAAAGCTGTGAGTAGAGTCACCATGGGGAAAAGCCTTCAGGGGCAAAACCCTAAAATAATAAAAGTATCTTCCTGTTATGCAGAGCAAACAGAAAGAGGGAAAATCATTTGCAGAGGCTCTTGGAAAATATCATCATCACCTGTGTTAGGTAACTAGATACAAACATACACTATACCTAATTTCTGCTTATCTGGTACCTTGCAGCTATAGCAAGAGCATTACTTTCTTTAGTAACTGCAAATAAAATTAGCATCCCACCCAGAGTAATAAACAATCTGGAAAAGAAACAAAACATGATTTATCATTATGTTTTGTTTTGCTTAATTCAGCTATATTTTGGCTCCGCATTTGTGCTTGAACACATTCCTGTTAGGGCAACAGCCAGTTTTACTGACCCAGGGACAGTGCCAGAAGCAGTGACTTGGCCAAGTTGGCTCAGGTTGTGGACCAGGCACCCCCTGGCCAAGCAGCTGCCATACTCACATCCACCTTTCATCATTGTCTTGGGATCAGGCAGAAACATTATTTAAGAAAAAAAAAAAAAGCACTTTCCTCTAACGGATGCTTGGATGTACAGCTCCACATCCTGATAACAGCATTTCAGAGACTTTCCTGGACATTTTGCATGCAGAAAACTCCTGTGTGTGTCTGTGATATTTTGCATGCACTCAGTGGTATACGGAGTTTTAAAAAAAAAAAAAAAAAAAAAGGAAAGAAAAGAGAAAGACTAAACTCACCTGGCTAGTTTTCTAGACTACTTCATAAGAAATGAACAAATGCTACATTGCCTAAACTAGAAGTGGGCACCAAAATACCTGTAAGCTTGTGTAAGCAGAAAATAGGCCATTTGGACTTGTGATTACTTCCATTAGAAAAGAGGTATAATATAAACAGAAAATGTACTATTGATATATTTTCATTTCAACAAATAGAAATAAAAAACCTGAAACCTTTTAAAATGAAAAACATTCTTTGCAATGCAATTATAACAAAGTTAGTAAAAATATGTAGTAAGTTCATATTTCATTATTGCTGTAAAGGATGTACAGATATCCCATAAGAGCCAGCAAGACTCAAAATTAAGTGTATATGAACATCCAGTATGTGAAACAGTCACCAAGTCATTAAAACACAGAAAGCAGAGGATGAAAAGGAGCATGCTTTCCATTCTTAGACAAGTATCAGTTATAAATAACTGCTCTCCAAACACAAATGTTTCTGAATCAAAGAAAGGGAAAAAAAAAAAAGCAAAGGTCTAACTGCCATGTAAACTCATTTTAAATGTCATGTCTTATTAGAACCCAATAAGTGGGATGTCTGTTTTCCCCCTTTGGTTGAGCCATCAAATTTGTCAAAATTTTATGATAATTCATTCCATCATTCCTCAGACATTTAAATGACAGACAGTCCTTGGGAAAAAAAAATCCCTGTAATCCTACTCTTCATGTTAAACTGCCTCTAGAGAGGATTTTAAAATATACCACATCATGGTAGGAGCAGAGCCCTAAACTTCTCAATTCCACTTATGATTTGCTGCCTTTTTGGAAAATGACAATAAATTGGCTCTCTACTATTCTTGACCTCTTGACTTCTGAACCATGGCTGTCCATGCCTTAACTTTGCTTGTTTAAGTCAGCAGCTATCGTATCACTCTGATCCTCTCCCAGAGGGTCTGGAGATTTAAGTCTCCTGAACGGTTAAGCTCCCCCTCTAGTGTTCACTGCTCATCACATTATTCCTCCAAGAAGAAGGGAAGAGACATGTCACTTTATAACTTCTCACGAAGACGGTTTCTACTCATTTATAGCTTAAGAGTATAATGGCAGTGGCAAGAAGATTAAAAGGTAAATAGAGTCCTTTAAATGTGTTTTTATTTCGCGTCTTTCAGCTAACTTTGTAAGAACAAACAGAAAAGAACAATGAAGGTTCTGATTTGAAGTTAGTGCAAACAAATGCTTGATCTTTCAAAAAATATCTAGTGTCATGCAGAGTATCTGAAACAGTCAGCGTTTATATGGCAAACAATAGCATAGAATTATCCCTGAGAAAGCATCAATTTGTACATAGGTGAGTAAGTTAATAACTGAAACCAAGGTGCGAGAATTCTTCATTTAAGTGCTGATTACTAACCAAATTGGGGTAGGCGTTTCTCACATATGTCTTTCCTTACTAAGTCTTGCTAGTGACCTGCAAAAGACAGCCTTTGTTGCTTGAGGGTCAGTATATTCAAATATATGCATGCTCATCAATGATTTGGATTTACTTTAATGAAACGAAATCTAAATGAAAATCAGTTAGTTGTAATAATCAAAATCTGGAAGCCAGAAAGGTTAAAAGTTCAGTCTCTTTGTTAAACGCAGCCTTGGATCCGCAGCTAGACACAACCCAGAATTTATTGTAGTGTGGAAACATGTTAAAATAAATGCTGGTACTTCAGATGAGGGTACATCAGCATGTCATCTGCAAATCTGAATTGATTTTATTTTTAAATGCATGGTGTTTGAGGTAAACTGATTAATGTAAAAGCAGCCCTCCCCTTCAAGTCTCCCCTGCAAAACCCAGACATAAAAAAACCCCTTCATAAAATACCATTAAAAATTCAAAACACAGATGCTGATCTGCAACAGAAAATCTTTTGTTGTCTGTTAGTCCGGATAATATTTCTTAACTGGTATCTACCTGTGATTCATTTAAGCAATACTATTCCTCATATAGTAGCCACTGTTTAACTGCACAGAAACTAAAAAAACCCAGAAGTTAGACAGATGTTGTGCTAAAAATTACTGGTTTTGTTTTAGATAAGAAAACATATATCAAATGATCTAGCAAATTTCTGATGGAGCAACTCCTACTGTTCTAATGATTCTCTTGCAAAAGAAATACTCTGGAAAATTATATTGATTGTGGTAAAGTATTTTTTCAAAAGAAAAAAAGAAATCATGCCCTGTTTGATAACTTCTATGTGGCCTATTTAACTTTTTTCTTTTCATTAATGTTAAATATTGCAGCATGTAAAAATTGAAGTAAAAATGTAAAACACATCTGAACAAAATCAGACGCTTTAATGGATTTACTATTTTTTTTCTTCACTATATTCTTTCAAGAACAATTTCAATATCTGGATTTTTCATTCCAAGTCACATTGAAAACTAACTCCCTACTGCAGTGTACAATTCTGCCCTTCGCATGCTTCTGCGAGGTATACACATCAGCAAATTTCTTGTACTTAAAATAAAGAAGTGTTTTAGAAAATACAATTGGGAATTTTGCAAGCTTCTGAAAGTTGTTTGTTCTGCTAGTGCTGCAGCAGAGCTCTGTAATCAGAACATATTTAGACTGGTTAGAGCAGTGAGTTGCAAGTATGTGTGGATTATATCTGTGCTGGGGAATTTCTAGCTGAAGTGGACAGAACTATTGAAATTCAGCTTAGTGCAATCTCTTTACAAAAGTGTGATTTCTAAAGTACTATACAAATAAGCTGTATAAGTGCAAAGGTAGGGCATGGATTGATTATTTTGGAAGAAAGAGACAGCTAAATATGAAAATATGACTCATCATCTTTAATACCATTTACTCTGGGTACTGGGCACCATTGGACAGAGAGTTGAAATATAATGAGCATTGACTAATGAGGGCATTAAATCAACCATAAAGCAAAGACTGATGTCTTCCCTATGTGGAGACCACTCCACGTTGCATGCAAAACCAAGTACCTAATAACACGCACTTCAGTTCCTCAGCACTACAATGGCAGTAGCCATCCTGTCCTGCTGCCCTCTGGTCAATGTCCCAGAGAATAATACGCTGGCGAGGCTGTTGAGAAGATTGCCCGGTGCCAAGTTGGTTGGTACTCCCAAAAAGGGCAGATGATCAGCTGTGTTGCAGTAGGACTGGCCTGATTCACACAGCAAAGAGACAAGTCAGATCAGGAACCCAACCTGAGGCACTAAGTAAACAGAGCTCAAACTGTAACTCAGAATCTTAATCAGTTTCTAAACGGTTCCTCTGGCAAGAAATCAGTTGCTGTGTGAAGAGGAGCAGGGTGTAGAGAAGCCTTTCAGGAAGAAGTAGGCAGAAAGAGAGGAAATAAAGACACAGCTATACCATCCACTACACAAACTTCCCCATATTGAGGAGTCAGCACAGAGGAACAGACAAAGAATTTTATTGAAGCCTTTTGCTCCTGAATTCTGGTTCCTTCAACAGTAAAAGTCAAAATAAAGAGATATAAAGATTGTTTCAGACATCTAAGACTAAAAGATAGCACAAACTTAAAAAAATATATATTAAAAATGGTATTGACAGGTAGTGCAGACATAAAGTGAATAAGGGAAAGGTTAAAAATAAAGAAAGAAAAAGGGATTTTCTCTATCATTCTCCTGGACAAACAAAATGCTTCAAAAAAATTAAAGGAGATAACAATAGAACTGATAAAGAGTTCTTCATAAAAATGTGTACGATGTCTTATCAATCAACCACACTTACTATTACAGGAAATTATACCCTAAATATGTTTAAACTGGCAATTTAGCATACTTCTAAATTTTAAAAAAAAACAACACTAAAGGGTTACAATTATAAATCCCACATAAGATTAGAAGAACAATTCTTCACTTGGCAATTTACTGTGTTTGCAGGCTATCCCATCTCCTGCAGAAGATATTTGAGCATCATTTCAAACAATATAGACACTGAACATGAATTAGAACTCTGCTTCCTGTGCTGCCTCTGTAGCTTTAAAAAAATAAAGTTGGTAGCATATGTATCTACTTGGAAAAAGCTTGAACTTCACACATCAAATCATTACCCAAAGAAATCATGTGTGATTGGACAACATTCTCCTCTTTCAACCAGTAAAACCTGTTAAATATTTGAATGATCTTCAATTCTCTTAAATTCTTTTCTCCCTTAACACCTGGAACGATTATATGACATAGATATCTGTCTATAACCCTTATAGGACTATAACAGTGTTAAATCTGCTGTATCTGAAGCTTATGTACAAGTTCATTTGGTACCCAGAAAATATTTCCTTCTTCACTAATTTCTCAAGTGTAGCTTATGTAACTGCATTATATCTTTGTAAATTCAGGAATAAAACATCCTGTTGTAACTTCAATTAAATCAAAACTATTTCTAGCTTGTTTATGACAGTGATGGGACAGAATGCTGATGTTCTTTGAACTCTCTTCCTACCTATTTAAAACATGTTTTAGGATATTGCTTTATTACTGTATATCCATCTGTCTTCTACATTTTTTAAATTTAAGACTGCATTACAAAAGCAATTGCTTACTTTCTTTATTCCCTTCCTTGGATATTGTAAGGGAAATTGTTTGATTTGCTGATAGGCTTTTTGTTTGTTTGTTTAATTTGGTGAGAGAGTTTATGCATGTACATGTTTGTTATATATGTACGGGAAGGAATTACTTCTGGAGACGCCACTTCCAAATTTAACTCTGTGGTCAGTTTTGTGTCCTTTCTTATTTCTTGTCAGAGTTCATTCCATAATATAGGCTGAGCCTGTGAAGTGGGTCACTTTTTTATTCAGGTCTTAAGCATCCCTCCTGTTAGTCAACAATCGCGCTGAGCTGCTGCCATGAAAGGTCATGGAAGGAAAGCTGATGTCTTGGATATCAAGGATCAAATCCTTGGAGGGATCTAAGCGGCAAGCCAGAGACCTTGAACCAGACGCTGCCATCAGTACAAAGCCAATACGAAAGGCAAAGCACTTAAAGTAGCGCTGGCTATTAAGCAAACTAGCTGTCAGACCTTTCTGGTGGGGCATATATGTCTGCACGCATCCCCTCTTACACAGTTACTGGCTGGTGTTTTTTCAGGGTATGTGTTTTCATCCTTATAATGAGCAGCAATAATACTCTCTTATATTTTACTTCCTCTTTAATTTTGTTAGCAAGTAAATGCTGATCAAGCTGATACACATAAGCACCAAAGCTATCCAATTCTCATTAACACAAACATTCTCAGCTGCAAAAAATGCTATCATTTTAACAGTTCTTTCTCTGGAAACTCACTTTTTTTTTTCTTTTTCTCTTTTTTTTTTTTTTTTTTTTTTTTTTTTCCTGGTGGATCTTGTTCACATGATTCTTCAGAGAATCAATCAAAACTCCTTTTCCTAGTGCAAATCAATCAATCAATTTCTCGTGCCTGACATTGCCTGTTATGTACTAAAGAATCACAAAGCACCCATTTGGATTTCCTTAACAACATGTTTACCTTCCATTTAACACAGAAAGATTGCCAAATACTATAGAGGACAAATACACAGACATTTATGTTACTACCTTCTATAAACTGTCCCTCCTCTATTATCTGATTTCTGGTATCAGACCTGCCTTTAGAAGACCCACCTTCTTCACCTTGAAATACCTAGTGCTGGCTGGAAAAATTAAACTGTACAGAGCTATCACATTTTCTATACCTTACAATAATACTACAGTTATTTAGAGAAAGAATTCCCCAGACTCCAATCATTCACTGTCAGATTCAAGCTGTACCTCTGATGGGTAGTGTAGAGGGATAGTTTTCAAGTAATTGCCTTCTCTTCTTTTTGCACTGTTGAAAAGAAAAATAGCTTTTTCTGCTTTGCAAGGGTGCCTGACACCCAGAGGAAGATGATGGGGAGGGAACGGGGTGATGAACGCTCTACTGTCCCTCCTCTTCCATGTTTGGATTTGGCTGGTGAATTGAAGGGAATGGTATGAAAAGAGTATTACCTCTGGTTGTGACTGACTTATTCTGGGCTCTGCTCTGGCTCTCTTCATTAAGTCAGGTTACATTTTTCAGTTTTCTAAAACTGAACGATTTATCATTAGTTTCAGTGGCCTATTATTTTCAGGTTAGAGAATTGGACTGGCAAAGTAAGTGCAAGATTTAACACTTCTCTATAATTCCTTATGCAGTCTTCTGCTTGTGAAAGTAGTAGCAGATAGACACTATTTAAAAATCTATGCATCTCCAAAATTAGCTCTGGTTGTGTTCTTACATGCACAGAGCATTACTCTGAAAATGTTAAAGGGCAAAACGGCCCCAATGCATATGTTCCTAATGCAAATATATTGTAATTTGGAGACAATTTTGAGAAATTATTTTGTTCCATGAATGGATATGAATTGCTTAATGGACCTTCCTTTTTCCTTTGTTTTGAACTTTCTGTTATCTGTCCCTTTACAGAATTAATTGATAAGGCTGGGAAAAATAGGGATGCTGAGTTTAAAGCAGATGTTTTCCAACTACCATATACTGAAGAAATTGCCTTTCAGGGTTTTTTTTACTGTATTTCTTTTAAATTTAGAAAGCATATTTTGTGTCTGTTAAAAGTGCTGGACAAACAGCCACAGATACCTATTCAGTAGCATGGGCAGCAGAAGTGAAAGTTTTCTTACATCACTTTTTTGGATGGATTTTAACCTTTCTTAAGATGATCCACCTCGGAGTTGAAAACAGAAACTACATTCATTCAGTACTTAAGCCTTCTCTGCAAGGTGACGGTGACTTAACTGGGTATTTTAAAAACATTGATAACCGTATTTCATGTTGATTATGGAGCATCCAGTAACAAAAAGTCATGACTTTTAGTCAATTAAATAACATAGCTATGCTTTAACATTAAGTTGAAATGTGTCTTTACTTAATATACTGAACACATTCAAAACTAATATTTCCTATCATGGAAATGGATAATTTTTAACTCAAATCTTACAGCTCCTGATTCCCAGAGGCAACTGACGAATGTACAGTCCAAGTAATTTATGGGTGAGAGTTAAAGTATCATTAAGTTGAACTGATGGTTTTCCTGATATTGGACAGACTTGTCCTTTATTAGGAGAAAGCTACAGTGCTTCTCCGTATTATATGTGCTATGAAGAGGCCAGTTGGAGTTTGGACAATGCAAAGAAGCCCTCACAACTTTTGCTCAGTCATTCTCATATGCCAAGTACAGGACTTGTCGATGGTTGCAGATGTAATATTATATGTGAATACAGTGTCTTCTTCCTGGAATTAGGTATACTGATAGTTGTCACAATTGGAGAGAAAAAAAATCCAGAAACATTGAATACAATGGTTCTAATTTTTATGTTCTATTATGTAGGAGTGATTAAAGTGCATCAAGTAGAAATGTACAAGGAGTTTTTTTTTTAAGACTGTCCAGAGTGCCCCATATCCTTCAAACTTCTTGATAATGAAGTTACGAACAAAAGTAAGTAATTCTCCGTATGCTTTTAACTTCCTGAGTTTTTCAGGACAGTTCAGTCTCCTAAGAAGTAATAGTGTTATTCCATGTTCTTATACAGTGTGTTTATGGTGAAATAAGGGAAGCCATGTCCCCATACCCAAAGATCAATAGGGCAAATGTGGAGATCTTCAAGACTGTAATAAAAATTCTGAAAAATATCAGTTCTTATGTTAAGAATGCTAAGTAGTGAATGCAGGAAAGGCAACTGTGGTGTTTACCTAAGTCTGTGCACATTTTTATGAATTTATCTCACAAAACTGTTAGAATATTCAAATAGCACCAAAACAGACACTGACTTGGCTTCACGCAGTGTCAGACAAACTGAAGACATTCTAATGATGCCTCAAAATTAACAATATTTCACAATGACACTCAAAACACTTTAATCCTTATCACCAAAATACTTAGTATTTTATCAAGGAGGAGACTGATCTGCCATTAGTGCCAAAAATATTGCAGAGGGCAGAAGAACAGGGAAATAGTGTCTGTTGACTGTTATCTTCCTATGTCTTCTGCACATTTCAAGATTTTTGATCATTTTCATTACACATACCTGTAGCACATACTGCATGACCTTGCATAGTAGACGATTTTAAAATCTGAAGCTAGATGCTACACTGAAATAAACCGAGATGGCTTTTCTGACTTTGACAGCTAATCTTATATTAAAAATAATGACCTCCTGGGAAAATTTTGCACACCACCCATTTTATTCTTATGACCTGGAAAATTTTCACAACAGCATTTTAACAGCTGCGATGTTGGGTTGGGCTGCTCTAAAAACTGAGGTGGTGTTCTGCAGGCAGTATTTTAATTTGATTTGATCCATGCTGATTTACACCAGATGTTGTCTGACCCACCCAGAGTTTAAAATGACTTAGCACCCTGTGTTATAAAGTAACACAAAGCTATCTGTGATTCTCATGTGTAGAGACAGTTTGGTAAAACAGACTAGAATCAGTCTGCTTTGAATCAACCTCAGTCATCGCAGGACACTGAACACTTAGGCCATAAAATTACTGGGCTACACTGTAGGGAAGAGACACACTAATACAGGCAAATGGCATGAAACAGCAGAGGCACTTTGCTCTGATTTAACCTCTCAAGGCTGTACCCAACAGTCAGAGACCTTAGACCATATGTGGGACAGGATATCACCTATAATGTGTTTTAAAGTGGAGCATAGGAGGCACATGCCTTTCCCCAAACTGTAGCCACCGTAGCCCTTTCTCAGGGTTTTTGCTGTAAAGGTAGGTAGGAAACTCTCTAAGACTCAATCGGAGTTTTAGAAAGTAGGCATGCTGGTCATCCTGAAGGCTGGACAATCTTGTTCTGCTTGCAGATAGTTTAGAAGATTGTGGAGCAACCTCCAAGACCTTGAAGATATAAGATGGTGATCATGGTCTCCATCTATATTACAAGATCTTACCGACCTTAAGATTAATTCTCATGAAGACTTCAAGGGTATTGTTTCTGCAAGGTTTTCTAATGTGTTTTCTGTCCATATTTTCAGTAGGAGTTACTGGTAGCAGGCATCTTGGTTTTGAGTCACTGAACTGAAGTACTTTGAGTCCATTTTTCAAAGTTCACAACATCCACAAACGTCAAGCTGTGGCTGCCAGTGCCTTTTACAATCAGGTCTAAGAAAGGACAAATTGGACGTTCAAAATCCATGCGGGCATTTGGCCCTCAGTATATGAACATTTTGGAGAAAATCTTGTCAAGAGCTTAGCTCCTGTATTATTTCGTCCACCCGGTTTCAGAACAATACAATATCACCACTGTTAACACTAGCCCTTTTGTGATTTTTTTGCGCTTGTCCACGTAGAAAAACTGAAGACAGACAACTTGACTTACAAGATACACCAGAAAACATGGAACAGATTAGGAAATGATAACTCTTGACACTCAATATTACATCTACTAGCTACCTTGATCAACAGTAATTACGTTTCGTCTAATACAACTTAAAAAAATTAAAACCAAACTGCTGAAACTTCTGCTACAGTTTAGCACTGAAACCATCTGTTAGCCCTCATTTATCTGTATTATTGTCCCCTAAACACATATAGTATTTTGTCTGTGTGCGCGTGTCTCTAGCCTCTCTTCCACGAAGAGCACAGGGTTGAAGTCTTGGCCCCACTGAAGCCTAGTTCTCTGCCATCTTGAGGCTAGGACCAAGGAAGTTTGAGAAACATGGCAAGAGTAGATGCTGATAGGATGAATTAAGAGAAGAGTAAGAGGAAAGATGGAATAACAATGACAGAATTTTCAAAGTAAAGTTTGCTTAATGTTTCTTTGCAGTAAGCGAATCACTTCATTTTCTTTCTAAGAGTTTTGTGGAAAGAGAAACAAGGTAATGCAGATAGTGTTGAAATACAGCTGAGAAGTAAAGTTACCAACTGCTCTTTCACTTGCTGATTAGGAAGTCTAAAAGAGCAGAAAGTTTATGTTGCAAGAAACAAGCAGGCACATTATCTTCTATAGTAACACGCCAGATGAATATTGTTCACTAAACTGTGAGGGTCACAGTTGCCAATCCTATTCAATCCTGATCATTACACAGAAAAGACCACAAATGAAGAACACTCCTGGCATCTAAACTTGGGGGGCGGGGGGATGACTTTAATTTGATGTGTCTTTAAAAATGTGCTGGTAAAACTAATACTTTCAATTAATTGATAGAAGGTGACTTCAGTGAACTCTTTGGACCATTTGCTGCCTTGATATTCCTCAAAATGCCTTTTGGTCATTCCATTATGTGATTTGTGTATTAGGCTTCTGAGGTTCTTCACTTTGATACTGTTAATACACTGAAAATGACTCCAAAAAGTGTCATAAGGAGAAAAATTCATAAATATGGAGTTCATTCTGAAGTCAACATAAGTGAAAAACCAGTAACTTGAAATAAACAGAATCGCACAAGAAACAAGGATGTAAGATATGGGTGAATATTAAGGTCAATTTATGTTTAAATTAGAATCAAATAACCATTAAAATCATTTATAGAAGACATCTGGGCATTGAAACTGGATTGCATAAGAAAATTGTTCTCCTTTTCTTGGACTCAGCATTAATACAGTTGCTGTTCCTAAATTACTTCTGAAGATTGCCTTTTATATTGTAATGGAATTGTTGTGCAAATATGGCTTACTACATAAAATTAGAGTTGTTATACTGTCCCTTATGATTTTGTGCTAATCTATAAGGAGTTTGCTATGTCCATACAAGCCGTAGCAGATTCTGCCCTCTGGTGCCCCATGGTCTGTTCTACTATTGCTGTACTCCATGCAGGCTGGCACCAAGAATAAATGCAGCTTCCTTAACTGAAAGGGAAATACATATATATATGTATATAGATATATACACCTGGAAATACATATGTGTGCTTGTCATATATGCACCCTAAACTTAATAAGAAATAAATATCACAGACTGCTGGTCAATGTGTTTTTAAAAGGAGACTTTTACTATGCAGGATGTTATTTGAGGGTGGTCCAAAAGGACAACCAGAAACAGGTACTCAATCTGTACGTATATCCACTAAAACTACTAAGAGGCATGCAAAAAATAATTTTCTAAAGGAAATCACAGTGACGAGAGAGCAGGGACCTTACAATAATTCTTAGTGTTTTTCAGGAATGGAGATTTGTTCCTATCCTTATCAGTAAAATCTAAAATAAACTAGTTTTGTTCACTATGTCTACTCTTATAGAAGAAGACATCAGTTGAAATCATCAGTACCAAGACGCTTAAACTGTAAAAGAAAATCCTGGCATTCAGCAAGATCTGAACTCTTCTTTAAATTTGTTATTACTCAATATGATGAAGTATTTTATCAGGATCTACATAAACAGAACCTGATGGATACTGCTTGTCAGACTGAATTATTAAACTTTTGGCAGAAGGGAGAAAAGGAAACTGATGGATATTTCCACCTGTTCTGGTTGTGATCAAAACCAGTATGTTTTGTGTATTTAAAATTAACATTATAAGAAAAGCAGTTCAGCTGTACAGACTTGTCTGTTGGTACATGACTGGAAAAAAATCCCATTTAAAATGACAATTTAGTGTTGAATTACAGCCATTTCACTGTGACTACTATGCAATCTTATTCTGTTTATCAGTGTAAAATGTTTTTCTAACTTATCAAAAATCGTATTTTCCTTTTTCTGGTTCATTTATCAACAGAAATAGCAGATAAGCCAAACTGAAAACAGAATCTGCGTCCACTGGTGGAACGTTAGAAAATGGTGCTTTCTCTTTATAGGAAGAAATCACTTGTATATACTTCTATTGTACTTGATTTGCAGTTTATGCATTATCCATGTATGCAACCACTCACACAAAAATAAGGAACCTCCACGGGTTATCTATACTAAGCCAAAATATCCTATGAGGAAGTATATTATAACACATGTCAGCTTCATATACTATGATCCACATGTTCAACAGCTGGCAGTTTTGGAATGACAGGAACACTGGAAACCAACTAAAGACAGGAGTGATGTTCCAACATGTTTTTTATCAATCGATATATCATCACATTTGAAACTTTATGCTAATCTCCTTAAGTTTCTTGTAGAACAACAACATACACATATAATCACTTTTGTCTGCACCAACATGAAGCAACAATACGTTAAACTCCTGTTCATCCAGAGAAAGCCAGAGTCAATAAAACGTCCTCATTTCGGCAGAAGCAGGAGCGGAAACAAAAGGACTTAATGAAATGATCTGTTTACAAAATGCTAAGTGAGGGTTCTCTTGGAAAACTGCATTAAATCCAATTCTGTTTTTTAATGTGGTTTGGAAGGCTGTCTTCCGAAGCTCCGCCTTGCCTTTGCAAATGCATTGACATGACTTTTCAAAAAACCGCACCAAAACAAAACCTGAAGAAAAAAACATTTAACTCCCCCTCTCCTCCAACTTTGCAATGGCTCTCTAAATAGCCCAGAAGAGATAAATCAAAGCCTGAACTGTAACCTTACACTTATATACTTGTTAAATGACTTTTTTACAGTCTGTTATTGCTAGAAATTGGATTGCTTTTAAACTAATGTTGTCTGGCGGGCAAAAGTGAGTGAAACCGCAAAGCCTGGAGGAACACTAATTACTTGTTTTAATTAGCAGCAACTTTCACTAGAGTATAATCTCCCTACAGGCCACTTTTCGGTAGGTGAAGGAAAAAAAAAAAAAGATGCAGAAACAAACCAATAATCTCTTATTTGCCCCTAAATAAGAGCCGTGCTCTTATTCCAGCAGAGGCATAGGGTTTAGCGCGAGCTGCTCGCCCCGGGGGGAGCGGGGCCTACAATGCGGGCTGCTCTGCTCAGAGACCTTTAGCAATCAGCCGCACAATGCAGCCCCTTATTTTATGCTGCTACATCATAAAAGTGCTCCTTTTGTTACATTTCCCCCCTTTAAAGGGCCTTAATCCCTTTCTTTTCAGGCCAGCCCGCGGTGAATTCCTCAGGGACATCCCACTCGCCACAAGGACTGCAATGGCCCACTCGGGAAGCGCCGGTGAAGCTTTCAGACCTTTTCAAATTTTTTTTTTTTAATCTTCCCCGCGGCCACTCTCCGGAGAACATTAAATCACACTTTTCATTCACCTCACCATAGGGGGAACCCCCTTAATGATGACAGAGAGAGAGAAATTCCTTCACTCCTGTCTATGACACCATTTTGCTGCCGAGAGGCATCTCCCCGGCCCGGAAATCAAACATGGCTTCCAGCAGGTGGACAGTGCTGAAGGTCATGGGCTGAGAAACGGGGAGGCTACGGGGAACTCGGCTTCCCACAGCAAATTAAGTCATCTGTGAAACCTTTTTCATTTACTGGGAACTGGATTTATGACCGCTTTTAAGGCCTGAAAGAGCTTGAATACAGATGTTCCTCATCGAGAGTACATGGGCTTGCATGGCTGCGTGACTGACCCAGATCATTATTATTTTTGTTAATAACAGGTGACGTAAATTTCAAGGCAGAAGAAAAGAAAGGGTACCTCTGTTTTGATTATTGCTTAAAAAAAGGCTAGGAAAAATACTAGTATCTTAGTTTAACATTGTTTGGACTCATAAGAACATGCTAAAGCCCATTGCAAATGTAAATATATGCTGGATATATAGAAGTCAATATAATTATAATTTCATTTAATTAATTTGGAAAAAAAAATTGGCTTTTAAGAAGTAAAAAAGAGAATGTCCTCATCACTGATCTGTGCTACTTTACTTCAAGCAGACTAATCTTCTCGAAACAATGTGGCATCTCAGTGCACGAATTTGAGTTTTACTAAACTGTAGAGCTCTGCCAACTTTCGTCCCATGTCTGGAGAAGATACCTTTGAAATCTAGATTTTTCATCTATAGTTTCTTTCTCCTCTTTAGACAAAAAGCAAAACTTTACATGCAACAGAAGGATAAACACTTCTCAATTAAATGTTGATATTTATGTGCCAACCCTTATTAATGGAATTTGAGAAGTACAACGTAGAAAAATGTCCTCCAATGACGAACATAATTCTGTGCATACATATATACACATAGATGCACGCGTATGTGCATGCTTTTGGGACATTATAGAAATCAGTCTATAATGTCAAATTTGTCGACTTGCATCATGACCTGTATCTATTGGTGGAGCAGAGAGAGCACACGAAGAAACTATTTCCAGAAACGCAGGTTACAGATGCTGGAGCGACAGCTGCCACTTTCTGATGAAAGTATTCATATTTTGGTCTTAATTAATCTGATGCAATGATACAGCAAAAAAAAAAAGCTTTTTACTAGTGCTTTTTCTTTGGTTTAGATTCTGCCTTACAAAGTTACAAACCTGTACTTTAACATCTTTATGTGAAAATTTTTTGCATTATCCTTTTGTTGCATTTTGTCATGTATAGGCAGGATTGCCACTTTTCAAAATATATTCCAAAATGCACTTTGTAGTCTATTTCAGACATGAAAGTAAATAACTGCTTTTTGTAAAACAAAACCAACTCCATGCCTAGAAGCAAAAATCCCCACAAGCTAGGAAAAACAACAACAAAAAAATTCACAAGGGCAAAAAGCAGAAAGCACCAAGGAAAAGCTCTGGACAGTATCACACAATGGATTCGTATTTGTGGCATTTTTGCCTAAGAAGGAAAAGTGTCAAATAACCTTTTTACCATCTGGGAAAAAAGAAAGATACAAGTAGAAAGATATTCACTGAGCAAATTAAAGCAGCTCTCTTGTCATCGTGCATCCACACAACCAGGCTGTGTCCTCAGTGAGAGATGAGAGGCAATTGTGGATAATAAGAAAAGGAGAATTACAAGCGCTGAAAAAAAAAAAAATAATTAAAAAATCGGATTTCTTTGCACCCGCTTCTTGGAGGACTGGGACCGGGACATTTTTTGCTTGGTTTTTGCTGTGTTTTTCACCACGGTAGGCATGTACTAGATTTCATTTTCTCTTTCTCTGCCTCCTTGTGCTGGCTCCAGCAAGCTGGTTGCCTGGAAGACCGAGACTGAGGGAAGGAGAGATTTGAATGAAAAAAGTAAACATTACCAACAAAGACTATAATTGAAAGGGGCTTTGTGAACAAGGGGTGTTGTCGGAGAGCAGAATGGGCGAGGGTGGGGCTGCCTGGGGCTCTTTGTCTCCGCGCACACTGGAGCTGCCTGTTGTGCTGCATTGTACTAGGCAGGAATTTACCATCTCACAAGCAGGCTAATAGCTACCTCCACAAACAAATCGAACTATAAAGCTTAAATATTTATAGCTATTTATGACTCCATTTTAATAATTAGCGGCCACCTCCACTTTCATGGCCTAGTTTTTTCTTTCTTTTTTTTTTTTTTTTTTCCTTTTTTTTTTTTTTTTTTTTTTTTTTAATGGACTGTACTAATTGCTTGTTAGGCTGCAGAACACCACTTCTGAAGCTGCTCTGTGGATGCTCTGCCACCCAGAAACGGCTGAGGAAAAATAGCTCTACAACAGTTATTTGTAATATTTACAATCCAGCAATGATTTAGAACCACAGTTTGAGATTCCCTACTTGGATGGTTAGAAATCTTTTTGTTTTTTGTTTACCTTTCCTGCAAAATTGGTTTTTATCATAAATTTGGTGTCACTTGATGTGCGCGGAACAGAAACACGGAAAATGCAAATGGAACAGAGAAAAAGAAAACTGAGGCTTAGAGTGCCGATGATTACTGCTAACTAACTACTCGGCTGTGATTGAAGCAGTTTGTGCAAAGAAGTACAGCCGATCCTGGTGCACAGTGTGTAACCATCCTATTACTAAATGATACTAAATGAGGCTTGGAAATAATATCAGGAATAACTTTCACTGCATCATTTTTAATCTAGTCTATACACCTACAGGATTTGTACAGAGATTTCAATACAGAACATACCTATAAACTCTTCATGATTGCATAATCTTAAGATGTTGCTTGAATTCTTTTATTAAATTTTGGTATATTTTTAAGCTATTGAATGCGTATCAATACAAACAATTAATCCAATGAAAATTTACAGTATAACAGATAAAGCAAAAAATCTGAAAAAAATCTCCTGGAAAAACCTCATTTTACTTTTAAAAACTGTTTACCAACTCTGGCTCCCCTGTCACATTGCTTTTCTATTTGCCCAGGTGTTGAGGAATAGTTTTGTTTCCTGACTTTCTTATTACTGTGGTGAAGGCAATAATAGTACTTTCGTTAACACATGTTCTCTTTTACCATAATGCCCTCATAACTCTGCGGTAAATCTCACAGCTCAAAATCAGTCCTTAAGAAAATAGGAGATTGGTTAAAAGGATGCAGGGAAGTTTTCAGTTCATGAAAGGCTTCACTTTTGGACATTTCTTTTTGTTGGTACCTTTTTTAAGGGTCTGATCTCATACTTGTTGTAGGAAACAGTAAGATCCCAAGTGACTTAATTGGGATTTGAATAAGTCAATAAATCCTCTCTCTCCTCTCTATACAGCAGCTACACTTCAAGAAAAGTTGTGATAACTACGCCGTGAGATCAGAACACAGCTCTGTAGCTGTAAGCAAAATTGCCCGGTGTGGAGCATACAGAGATGTGGATTTGCTGTGTAAGCAGTAGGTTCAACACTTTCTCCTCCACGATGCTGTGTGCTGAAATGGTCATATATTTGAAGGGTCAGTCTCTGAAACATCTCACAAACTATGGTAAGTGCTGGGTATGTGTGGAATGGCATTTTTAATCTGAGTGAGGAAAGTGCTTTGTTTCATACTTTTCATAGAAAAGTGCTAATAACCACTTCCCATACTTCTATGCAAACATTTACATCTACATCTAGTAGTGTCTTTACTCCATCTGAGATAGCTGTCAGGAAGATAAAATGATTATTTGGTCTGCATTCCATAGTGGTAGCAATGACGTATTTCAATGCTGCTTGCTTAGTACTTACCAATGTTGGATACATTCAGAACAATTCTTCATTCTACGTTTCTATTGACCTCTTCCTTTTCCCTCCGTTCTCAAAATTACTAAATAGGAACTACAAGAAAGACAACAGCCAATACATGGCAACATATGTGTGATTTTATTAGTTATCTTCTGGAAATTAATATCAAGAAATATTCAGTTCTAAATGGAAGATTAACATAGAAGAAGGGTATACCAAAATCTGTTTCATAAAGTACGTTCATATTATGCCAAATTGGATGTCCTTCTAAAAGCTATGTAAAGCTATTAACAGAAGAATTTACTGTGTGAAAGTTACAGCCTCTGCCATGCCTGGAATTAGAGAACTTGTTGATAATGGTCCATTGTGTACTTAAAATCTACAAAGGCCTAGTACATTTTTAAAGTGCCTGAACTGTTTCTTATTGCCTGCTGTATGAATTTCAGAATTTTCTTGAGTATTGCCTGTATTTCCTCAAAGAACAGTAAAATAATCATACTCCATGTGAAGGTTTGTAACATCTGTGGTGCCTTTCTTGTATCTGCCAAAGTTTCTTTCCTGTTACTATTAGGACCTGCAAAATCCAGAAAGCAGCACTAGCTAAACTATTTGAGAGGGAGTTGGATCCAATACTTATCAATCATTGAGACAGACCTTAATTATAAAATGTTTAAATAAAGTTAGTTGCTGATCAAATCTGTCGTAATGACTGATAGGAATTGTAGTCCACTCACTCACAGACAGCTATTGGGGTCGTTAGGACTCTGGAGGCTACTATCTTGCAAAAGCATAAAATAGAATTCAGGTTGTGAAAGGTAATATCCTTCAGGTTTGCATCTTCTAATCTGGAGCCTTTGAGAATTAAAATTGCGTATTTCTTTTACAGTGACCCTGGAGAAATGATGGCCTCACAAGTCTCTCATGACCTTCAGGCAGTATGAGTACCCTACATATTTGACTTTTCATTTTGGAAGGTGAAACAAGAAGATATAACTAACTGCAAGGTTCACAAGCTGGTGGCTGGTGGTTCTCTATACAAAATTTGGAAACAGTGAAGGTGCCAAGGGTCACAGGTTCCACCCCTCACAATCTAAACACTGAGAAAAGCCTAATTCCTGCAAACAAGCGTGAACCACACACAAATGTGTTTTTGGGTACATGAGGAAAATCAGAGGATGAAGAAACCTCTTCCATTGCAGGCAGTTATTCTGTAACTTACCATTGCAAAGAGAAGACAAATTACACCATTAACAGTGGAACTAATTGTCCATGGTTTCTTAAGGAGTTTGATAGGTTCTTCTACCACAGTAATTAGCCTTGCCCTCCTCCTGTTCCCATAGTGAGATGATGACTTTAGGAGCCCATTCTCATTTACCTACCAGCTTAGCAACAAGAATATCATGGCAAGTTTCGAGCAATGGAAGCGCTGATCCTGCACGTGCATATTGACTGGGCAGCTATGGTCTGATAGCACTGCTAACTGATAATCTTGTACTACGGGAATAAGTTGGGTCTGTCTCCTGTATCCAGTCGCTAATTTTCAGGAAACCTGCAGGAACTGAGTTATTTTTTAATCTTTTGAGAATGTGTGAAATTTCTCTGAAACCTGTTGAAACTGGCCAACTGGTCAAAAATTACTAAAGGGGAACTAACAGGCAGACAGATGGACAACACAGCCTTATTTCCCTGGAAACCAGGCTGTATCTTCAAATCCCCAGCTACTGTTGCTGTACTTATTTCCTCACACATGTAAAATGTGTTTGCTAGTGACCTTCACAAAGTTTGACTAAGCGGCTTGGATGAGACCTAGTGAAACAAGATTTTCAGACTAGCAAGAAAATTAGTTTTCTCATTCAGAATGATTACTGGTTGAATGATGCACCGAGCATATCTGCAGAACATAACTTCTTCCTACTAAATATGGCAGAGTTTTTTTGACTTAAGTAGTTATTTTGGAACAAGAGGTTTGTCCTTTACCTTTGGCTCACCCACCTCCTTCACTTATGAGCAATATTAAACCCATTTGCCTGTCTGTCAGCTTGTCATACACAAGTTTACATCTATTCTCCTGCACTTACCTGTATCTACAGCCCTTATGCACAAAATGATTTCATAGAACTGATTTGTAAAAAAAGACTACCTTACTCTCTCCTTAAAATCAGTATTTGTCATAAGGCTTATAAGAGATCAGCCAACTACTCAGTCAGTTCTCTTGAAGGAACAGACAGCTCTTTCTTTTTCTGTAAAACAATTCCCATGCAGATATGAGTGTAGTGAACTGTGCATATTAAATTTTTTTTTTTTTTCTATAACTTCGGGCTGTAGGCTTTTTATGGCTGAGATTGCTCCTAACAGCTTCCTCTTCCTCTTTAAAAGCTTAAATATTGTGTATTGGCTGTCATAATGGAACCTGTCTCCTATGTAAGGTTCTTAGGTCTGGTAGTATCACGTGAAACAAGATAGTACAGATTTCTCATTTCTATTCAACTGGAAAAAGCTGTAAAAGCCCCTTTTGTGATTATCTGAAACCTTCATTTCCAGTTTGAAAAGAATAACAGGACAGAAAAGTAGCATGAGGATGAAAAAGAAATTCTTCCTAATTTAACTGAACATTGAAAAGTTTGTCTACAGCTAGTAATTCCATACTATTACTAGCCTTTGTAAATCAAATGGACTGTTCTACAGGTATGTTTTACTGCTGGAAGGAACCCCACTGAACCCCGTGAGCAGTGGGAAGAGGATTTGGCTCAGGGGCTTTTGTGAGCTCTAGTTAAGAAGTGAGTGATAAAAAGGATGAGTTCATTTTAAGAGTGAACTTGAAAATATTCTACAGAGGTGTAACATTCACACGCTGGAGTAAATATCACAAAGCATCTTTTGCTTCTGAAACCTAACTGCTGTCATAATGACCATCTGCTGGCTGTAGGTTTCTAACATTCCCTGACCTATGACATTTATGACAAATTACGCACCAAAGTGCTAGAGACGGCTTGTTAAAATGAAGCCTGAGGCCCACAAGTTCTCAACCCCTTTTGTCTTTAAAAGCATGGGTTAAATGGGAACAAGAAGTAGTTTGGACAGAAAACAGACATGGCAACGGCTAAAAGGAAATGAAATCCTAATCCTCTAACCCTTTGACTTTTGCAGCTTGCTGCACAGCAATGTGCTTTCAACCATTAAACTACCTTAACCTTCTGAAGAGCCAAATCAGTTCAAATTGACTGAAAATTTGCACATCACCACACAAGCCTTGATTGATTCCTATTTGAAAATTGTATGGAAGACAACAATTTAATGCAATATTTTTAACCAACAAAATATATTTCACAGTCACCTCCAGTGCACAGTATAATTGGTGACATACAAAAGCAATGTGAAGAAACACTTCTCAAAGTCACAAAGTTAGTCTAGCCGTAAAACACATTGGTGTCAGTTAGATTTAGGCAGATCTCTAGAGTTTCTTCATGGCTAGCTAATATGTACAGGAATGTAAAAAATATTTTCATTCTTTTTAACTCTTTCTTTGCTGCTTTCACCAGCTCATCCGTTTGTGTTTCTTCTGGGTTTTCAGCTTAGAGACATCAGAAACTCAATTCTTGTTTCAAAATGTTAAGTTTCTTTTATACAGAAAAAATTGAATTATGGACTTTACTTAAAAAAATACCCTATTTTAAAGTGAAAAGGGAAAATTGTAACATTTTATCCAATCAATGTGAAACTTTTCAAGTTCTAGCAAATGCTACAAAATAATTATCATAAACTCAATGAGAAAAAAAACCTGCACACTTACATTATGTTCATAACACTGATAGACTATGCATTAAAATGTCAAAAGGGTAAAATAGCACATATGGATAATTTGAAACAAAAAGCTCTTGAAAGTACACAATAAAATTAATCTTTTTTTTTCTTTATCTAGAATCTTAATTGCATCAGCATAAGGTAGCATATTGGGAAAAAAATCTCGAAAGCAATAGTATTGCTAAGTTTCTGATAAACACAACAAAAAAAATTACTTTGGGTTAGAAGGGCCTCCAGGATTAGATGTCTAAAATGTCCATACATTTCCACATGCTTTTAAAAAAGACTTTTTTGTACTGTATCCCATGACCTTCATGTTAGGTAATGACCTGTGAAAACAAAGTAGGCATTACACGATAATGTTACATGACTACATGATGTTATTTGGTCAAACCACTCTAACATTTCAATATTGCAGGAACGAATACATACACCACCAGCTTCACGAGCAGAACCCCCCTGCCATGTAACTTTACTGCCCAAAGTTACAAACAAAAACCTAAATGTATAAAATTTAACAAAAGTATTCATACAATAGGTCTTCTAACCTTTCATCCCTACAGGCTTCTGTTACCTGTGTTTCTTTCTTCTTGCATGTTCAAGAAGGTCTCACAGTGTGCTACCTCTACGGTATCTCTAGGAATTTGCAGGCTGCCATGATTCGTCTTAGACTATATCTAGTCCTTGGCTTCTCCTTTCACAAAGTAGTGCTGTCCTGAAACAAATGAAAAGCACCAAAATGGCTATTAGCAGGAAGGAGAGTTTATTTTTAGTCACTTGCCCACCAGAGGATCAACCAGGACTGACAACTGAGCTAGTAAGCGGGAAAAAAAAAAAAAAAAAGGTCATGCAAGGAAAAGAAGGAAAATGTGCATATGAAAGGAGAAAGCAGAAGAACATGATGGATACATAAGACTCATAATTCAGGCAAGAGTTTAAGCAAGTATGAAAATCACTCTTTCTGCATTTTCAGATTAAAGGCTTTGTTTAAATTGGATATGCTTTTAATTTGTTTCTGTTAGAAAAATACCAGACTGATCTTCATCTCCATAAAGCTCCAGTCACCTTAATTTTCTGCCACATTGATTTACATGAAAGGAAATTCAGCAACATACAACTTAACTAATGCCTGCTAAACTGTTACCTGTAACACATATGGAATCACTCACTGTAAATAAAATAGTGTACATATAAAATGTCTCTAGGGTATTCTTATCTAACTTTGAAAATGTAGATAAGACAGTAAATTATTTTCCTGTCTGACACAGGTCTATAAACTTTTCTTCAAATTTTCATTCACATCAGCATAAAAGGCAAGCTTTGCAAAGTTTGCTTGTTTCTTTCTCCCAGAAAAAAGGAGAAGAAAGGGAAGAGAAAAAGGAACTGAGAGCAGGATAACACACAGCTCAGTGAGCTCAGGCACTCACACAGGGAACAGAAGATTTGGGTTTTGTTCTTGTGCTGCCAGTTTTACTTTCCAGCGCTCTAGTCCTTTGCTGAAATAATTAATGGTGGTATGGCAGTCAGAACACTTGACATAAACACAAGCACAAGGAGAGGGTGCTAAATCCAATTCCTTAATTATTTATTTCTGCATAATGGAACAGATCCAGCTGATGAGACTAAGACCCAGACCCACTTAGACTCACTCAGGTACGAGTCCCAAGCTTGTGTCCCATATTGTCAAGTGAATATAGTGACCACCAGTCAATAGTCCTGGTTTTGATCATAAAGTGTGCTAGAAGGCTGAGAAATTTTTCATATTCAACTTGCTGTGTTCTTCCTTTCTCCTTCCCACTATTTCTCAGAGGTTTGGTTTTGATGAACAGATTTTTTTCTAAGTTAAACCCATAAGTCATAAAAATCCCTGTCTATGCTTATTCTTGAATGGCAAGAAATTCTCATCTTTGGGTAATTCTGGGGTGGAGAGACGTCAAACACATTTAATTTTATTCTTAAATTCATCATAGAGCTTTTCACATGCTTAGGCAGAAAAACAAAACAGTACTGCACACTTACTGATGAAAAGCCCTAGTAACTTTGCCACTCAAAAGTGCAGGTATATCTCATTTGACCTCATATACTGAGCATGAAAAGCCATGAAACTACATCAAGAAGAGTATATCCAGACTCTGGACAGGGCAAATACAAGTTCATAACAAACAAACAGACAGAAAATCTCTACTACCCTCACACTAGAGCTGTTGCCAGCCTCATTATGCTACTGGGTCTTCAAGTCTTTTTCCATGGCCAACAGCACATCATATCTAGCTTAACACAAACACTCCTTTGAACAATTTTTGTGTGTCTGTACATAGCACTTCTTTGATCTTCTAAGTAGTTCATTCATATAGCCTTAGAGTTCCTCTCCTCTATTGTTCAAAAGATAGCAAAATATGGATTTTAGTATCTCCATTTTCTGTGTCTTCTGAAAGGCATATCCAACAGGCTTGATCCGCTCTGAAGTTTGTGCAACAGTCCTCAAAGAACTTCAGTACTCTGTAAAGCACCTCCAGATGACTACCCTAAATTAAAAAACTTTGAAGACACTGAAAAATATGGGACATTGATTATGTTTAGAAATTGCTTTCTTTATGAATCTACATTTTCTGGGCTGTTCTAAATTATTTTGTCATGAACATGTGTGAAATTAGAGAGTACATAATATGTTACATTTTGTTTTCTGTGTATTGTTTAAAAGACATCTGTATCAATACCATTGAACTTATAAACTTAAAAGTATGTAATTCATAGAGGAAAAGATAAAACAGCTTCCTATGTGAGCAATAGTGATTACAGTGTTAATCATGAGTTATGCATCCCAGTTCAAACTGCGACAGTATATTATGACATTAAGGTAATTACAAATCCTGTATCAAAGAAAAGTACTGGTAGTATAGACCATGATTTTAAATACCTTCCTGTTTGTCAAAACAAATTAATCATTTAGAATATTAACAAGCAGACTTATTTTTGAAATTACATTTTCTCTAAACAAGTTAGACAACTTCCTCTCAAGAAGTCACTAAATATGCTTGGATATCTGAATAACAGTCTGATTTCAATTTTGCAAACACTACTGTATACTTTATTAAAAAAGATCATTGCAGTTTGTTGTTTCCAAAGCAAATCTTAAGATTTGAAGCTGTCATGGCCCCTTCCCTCATGTGTTTTTTGTAATCTACTAAAAATATCAGAGCAACCCTGTGACTAGGGTCCTCTCTGCAAAACATATCAATAAAAGGCTCACTTTGCATGTTACGTAGAGGTCACAGATACGAAAAATTCTTCCATATAGTTTTGAAGCACTTTAATCAGATTTATACAGGCAGCTTAGGCCTTCCTGCACCCACTAGGATCCTTGGCCTCAAAGAGATTTCAATATAACTAAAGGCAGGACATGTTACAGCTACTGCCTTGGGCTTCTCCCATGTGGAAGATAACATCCTTATTGTTTAGATCTGTGAATCAGATACTGCTGCAGGAGGGCACTGAGACCACAGAGCATGCTACAGTTTTCCCCTGCTACTCATTTGAGCTCATCTGTCCTAAGGTCTTCTCCTGAAACCTTTGCTGCCCCAGCCATAGTCTGTCTGTCTCAGAAGTCTGTCTGCCAACAGCAAGGTGCTTTGGTAAAGCATTGTTTCTGCCAATCATTTTACAGAAAGGATGTATCTTCTTGCTATGGTGAAGATGGTAAATTACTAGTTATGTCAAACAGGAAATATCAAAGATGTGCTTTTATAAATATCATCTAAATGGAAGTGGTAGACACAGCTCAGCTGTGGCAGACTTTTCTCCTCAAATCCTTGATACTATGACTGTTTTGCCCACACCACTGATGGTGCTGGAAAGCAGTAGGGATGACACAAGGTTGAATGCTTAAGCTACAGATTTCCTGATTTCTCTTTGAAAGAGAAGTTATAGTCCATCTTCTAAGGGAAGTGGTTCCAAACCAATAGTTTTCCCAGAAAAAAAGCAACCTTTCAAATAACTGAGTAATGGCCTATTTTGGGAAATTCACTCTAAAAGACAAAATCTTGAATAACGATCTATGAACTTTATTTAAAACCCAAAAATTTTATAACAGAAATCCTGAAATAAAGGCAGAGTACATAGCTACCACATTATTTAAATTGTCTCAAGTAATAGCTCATACGACCTGATAATGTTTTGTTACAACTAGAAAGAGATATTTAATGGAATTTACAATATCCATACTTAGACTACGGCTTACCTAGGAGATGCCAGTATTGTTCACACTTAATGATAAAACCCTGGAGGAACTTCACGGGTTCCCTTTCCTTAATCTCCTTATCTCTGTATGAAGAAATAAAACAACTTTTTGCACCTTCTCCCAGCAATGATGGTAAATTTACTGAAAGTACTGTAGACACAACATCTATGAATAACTGATGTCAACATATACTTGAAAATCATATAGCTATCCTGATATATAAAGAACAAATACCCTATCATTTTTGTATTAAAAATAAAAAATAGGTAGTGAACATAGGGAAAAGCTGTGTATCATGGAGATCTAAATTTATGCTCTAGTCAGATTGTGAAACCAGTCATTTCACAAAATGACTGAAAATAGTAGAGAGACATCACTCCAGACGTTAGTTGCCAGTTATTTCAGGTTATTACTGAAGTAGCACGCAAAACAATTTTTCAACATGCATAATTAAAAAAAATAGATAGTTTTATATTTTGTTTTAAAATTATCAGCAATAACTGTAGTTTTTCCAGAAGCAATACTTACTTTTGCAATTAAGACTAGCCTGTTGCTGGCTATTACATTTTGGCTTTATTTAGTGACATTATATCTACCTGTTTTACATATCTTTGAGATACTGTTACATTTTACAGCACCCTGATCTCCATCCATAGAAAACCGGACAAAGATCTCTCAGAGCTCAGGGAACAAGACAGAACAACTCCCAAAGTATTTCTGTAGTGTGATTCTACCTCTCTCTAGAACAGCAAACAGGTTATTCTCAGTTCTTTTTACAATGATGTGCCCTGATGCAGGTAATCCATAGGAACGTGGTCAGATGCACAGACTTCACATCTTACCTGCCTGAAGTGTAATTGGTTGTAATTGGGTGTGTTTCATCAGCATTCTTACTGTGAAATTTGGGCTGTGAAGTCTTCCTGCATTATTCACAGTAAACTAGCATATATAATTTAAATCTTCTGGGGAACAAGTCCAGATGGTAGTTACCTGGTTGAGGGCTCTAGCAGCCAAAGGCTTCTTGGCTCCAGGACTGGTTTGGATGGAGAAAGCTGGTGCTCTGGAAGAATCTGCAGAGACATTACGTCTGGAAAAGACTTTGCGTTAGTTTTAGCTCCTAGTGACAAAAGCAGTTGCCTAAAGCAGACACACTGGTACAACAGGGATGGAGGGAGGAGCATAGGGTACCAGAGGCAGCTGGTGGTCACCCACAAATAAGAGGTTATCATCTCAGTGTGCCACAGAGCTATGCATTATACATGATTCCTTCCAACTCCCTTGAGAGACAAAATACCCAGGTTCCATCACACAAGTATGATCTGCCATTTATGATACAGGCCTATATTTAGTACTACCATTGGTATGTTTCTCTGACATGATCTATTGAGGATGTCGTGTTTTTTTCATGGACCAGGATGAACTAAGGCTGTAAAAGCTTCTGTGTTAAACGTTTTCAACATTTAACATATGTTTTATGTTAAATGCTTCATAGCATTAAAACCTGTATGTTTTCAGCACAGGGAGGAAAGTAAGTAGCTGAAGTACTATGTCTTTGCACCTCTGAGAGGTATGGAGCTAAGCATGCAACATGTGGAGATGTTAGTGGTAACAGATATGGGGAAGGGTTGGAAATGGAATTGTTGTGAAAGTACATAGCTTTTCTGAGAAGAAAGCACTGGAGGTGTGGAGTCTGATTGAGGATGTATGTGATACCAAGACCTTAGACTACTCAAATATGGGAAGTTTCCACTGGAAAGAGTAGCTTTTCTCCTCGCTGAGTGACTGAATTAAATGAACAGAAAAGAAAAACAAAACATGAAATTTTTTTTTCACGGTTGGTAAAACTGTACAGTGGACTAAGAGGGGAAAAATAATCTACACAGTGTAGCGTATTTGCATTTCCTTAGAGAAATCTCTTAGAGAACTGTGTAAAAAACCAGAAAACTGAAATTAAAAATCAGGCTTTCAAATACTGAAATGCCACACTGCCATGGAAAGTACATCATAACTAGACAGCTGTTCAGCCAGTATTCTTCAGATATCCCTAAGGCTAAAAAAAAATCTATATTTAAACACTTGGTTAATTTTCACAAAGGTGAGAGGACCATTGGTTGAACCTGATGGTGATCGAGTACTGTTCAACCAGAATGATAACAAAGATCCTAAGCAGTTACACACACACACACACACACACGCACACACAGAGGTTGATACATATATTGTGTGGTCTACTGTGATATGAAATTAAAAATAGACCGTTAGTATATTTAGGTATTACTTGAGCACTTCAGATACAAGAGTTATGACCTTTTTGCACATAAAGGACTATGTTCATTTTCCAGGTAATAGAAGCCCAATTTTTCATGCCTATTATACTTCATTATCATAATTAACAGAGTTTCATCATCATCTTCATCTTCAGGAATTTATGATGGAATTCAGAAGTATTCATTCATTAAAATACTCACCTGATCAGCCAAAACCAGCTAACAGTTGTTGTGTATATAGTATGTGAATTGCATGTTGGTGAACTCTAGAACTATCGCAGAGTTTGTAGGCAGCAACAATACCTGGATGGTATAAAAAAATCACTAAAGATTCTTCTTAAACCATTAGTATAGCCCCTATATTTTTGAACTATTCTGTTTTCTCTTTGAAAAATCTGGTCAGTGGGTTTAAGCCTTTCAAGGGCCTTTGGTTTCTTCCCTGCCTTATACAGAGAAGCTACCAGCTGCCTTCATTGCAATTTCCAGTCCATTACTTTTGAAGAGTAATGGCAATTACAGGGAGCTCCAATAATGCCCTTGCTGTACTCTGGACTCTCACAACATTTGCTATTTTTTCTTAAAGCCCTTTCTCATGTACCTATGTAGTTAGTAAGCTACTTTGATTATCTTTTCCTAAACAAGCTTCTAGTCTCTCCACTGAAAATGTATAAGCTCTAATGCAAACATCCAGGATGTGATGTTTGTTACTGTTATTTTAAAGTCTGATAATATTTTGGAGTTGAACATTTTTTCCGTGACTGGGATTCACTAAGCACTTATAAAATGAACCTAGGCATTATCGAGATGCACCACTGCAGTGATAGGATATGTGATCCAGAAGGAAAGTGCCATTTTTGCAGTATAAATAAACGACAGATGAGGACAGGCAACCACCGGCCCTGATGCTCTGGGAGTACTCCAACAACAGCTTCATTTCTGCAGCTACACTAGAATTACCCTAACAATAGTGTATTCACTATGGATAACCACAGACTGACAATATAAAAAGGAAAGCATTGCCCTGTAGGAGTTGGTAAAGACAAATCAAACTGGTGGATCTGGCACTATTAGGATCTACTGGCACATCTCCCCAGCAGCAGACCTGCAGCAGAAGAGCTTCTACACCTACTGCTAGTCTGGACTTTTCTGATAAAGAGAGGTTTCGTCACAAAAATGGCAATTCATCAAAGACAAAGTGTTTCAAAGCAGAACCTAAGTTTGAATGCATTTATAAAACCTCCTCTGTCTCTGCCTGGTCATGTCTTTCCCCCCCCGAAATCCTAAAACAGGCAGTCATTTGCAGTTGGGATTTGCTGTCAGACTCACACTTGGCTTTCTGTCAGCTCCCCAGTAACTTTTGGAAACCCTACTGTGCAATTGCAGAGCAGGTAATAAACTGCCCAGGTGGACCTCTGGAAGACTGAACAGCCTGATAACCTCAGATGCTGTCAATGCTCAGTACATCTCCTGGTTCTTTGTCAGGGACATGGAAAACTCAGGGCTAAACCAGAGCTAGAAATTTCTGGTGCTTGAGGTTCAGGCAATCCTAGCTTAATTTTATTTCAAAGTTTTTCATGTTAGATATTTTAATTATTTTAAAACAGAAAACCCACAAATAATCCTAAATTATTTTCTTCCAGAAACTTTTAAACGTCTTCCAGAAGTTCTTTCTCCAGCGAATGTAAAATCTGAATTTTGAAATGCTCAACCCATAACTCTTCATGGCCATGGGTGCAATCAGAAACCTAGTTTCATTTTTTGAAACATGAGCACAGTACTGTTATTTGAACTGCAAAGCTGTAAGATTTAGTTCTCTATCTCAAAACACCTGTTTAAGGTAAAATCTTCAGACATATCTAGGTTGCCTGTGACATTGTATTTTATAATTATTATTTTTAGTCTTTGTAGAGTCAGCAACAACTTGAGATTATACAGCTGCAAACATTTCATAATAGAAGTGAACTAAAGGTATTACTTGTATAAAACAGGTACCTATTTAACACTTTTGCATCTGTACCTTATTTTTTCTTAGCTTATGTATTCTTAAACACCAATGCAATACACCGCATTCTTTATTATATCAGGTTTGGTCAAATATACCAGTTACAATTAAAATTACCTGACATTACCAACAGTTTTACTGTAACTGCGTTGCATATTATTTTACTAAATTTTAACCATTTTTGGCTGAAATCGTTCAGGCTGGTTCTTTGCCTCAGGATACAAGTTTATATGAAGGGCCAGCCACAGGAATACAGCTAATGAGGTTGAGGAACATATGTATTTTTCGTATTGTTAATGTATCTGGCATTATTTTTTCTAAGAAGCACTGATGCTTTGAAGCATAAGGTGGGACTTGATGAGCCAGTGGGACTGAAGATCAGTTGGTGGGAGAGAAGAAGATGCTGAAAGAATGAAAACTGGAGAGAGAAGCAGTGGCAGAGGTGGGATGGGCAAGAGGCCAACTAACAGCAGGTTAAAACACATTCAGGCAAATAAACATGAACTGAAGAGAGGAGAGATTGGAGTGGAGAACTGGTTGTGGCTGGTGGAGTAGAGCTGTAGCAACATCATATGAGAGGGAATTAAGGCTGAGTGGAAAAATGGTTTCGGATTAGGGTGAGAACTGGACTCCAGTGGAGAGCCCAAGGCAAAGAGGATGCTACATAGGAGGGAAAGTGGAGACCAGAATGAAAGCCAGGGATAAGAAAGAGATGGGATAGCTTGGCGGTGAAGAGAAGTGAAGTCCCCCAAAGGGACTCTGTAAAACTACTTCAGCAGTGTTGCACCCTTTTTGTGCTCTTCTAGGTAGAGGGTAATCGTGTACTTTTGCTGTCTGTTATTCTGTCAGTAAAATGTATGGGTCTGTGAGCTTTAAAACTTCCTTTCCTGTTACTGAAATATAAAGACATGTGAAACCAAAAACATAGACAGAATTTCTAGGTTTTCAGTTTCCTTTTTTAAAAGCCTAAAAAAAAGGAATGAAGACCCATCTAAAATATTCTGATCGCAAAAGCATGCACCGAAAAGTTAGGAAATATCAAAATTAAGGTTGTTTAAGCAATTGTAATACACTTGCCCTGTAAATACGTGTTATGATGTGATTTTCGCTTGTAAAATTATAGATCCTTTTTTTTTTTTTCTCCAAAGGTCTAAACTTTGTTGGTTTATTAGATGAAGGAATATTGTCTCAGGATGAATCATGATGCTATGTTGACATAAGCTTGCATCACTAACTGGTCTGTGTTTATCCTGTTGTAAGAGTGTGAAGGCTTGCATGAGGAAGGTAGAGGACACTATCAATTATACTACTCATGCCTATAAAAAGAATTATGGGAATAGTTGGAGTGTTTCAAAGAATTGCACAACTGCATATTTCTAAGAAGAAAGTTTGGTTTTTTAAATATTACTTTAAACAGGTGCCCTGCACAAATTTGTTTAGCAGTATCAGTGAAAATTCCTTGCCACCCACAGAATATGGAAAAATTATTTTTTCTTCCATCTTTCAAACAGCAAAATTTAACATGGTTATGACAGCTGAGCAATTTCTAGCACAGGAAGGAGAACCAGGAAAGATAAGGAAGATTTCACAGGTAGAAAAAAGGAGCCCCTAGGAAGCGTTTGTGGGATGAGAACTAACACATTAAAAATTGCTTATATCAGAACTGCAATAGTTACAATGATGTTACAGCATAGTACACATCCTCTGGAAGTCAAAGAGATGGGGTATCCACTGAGCCATGTAAGATTTCTAGTGAGCCATGTGATCACTCAAAATAGGTCAGTTTTGGGGCAGTATTTCAGCAGAAAGCGTGATTTTGAAGTACAATGGTACCTACACACTCTGTATGGACTTTGAAAAAAAGCATATACGAAATACCCCTTAAAATCATGAACTCATTAGTTTTCCTGTACATTAAGGAATGTAAGTTTTTATACATGTCACTTAATATATTGGTTCTTGTTGTACCAAAATTTCTTCTGAAATTAATTAAAATTGCAGTAATCCAGTACTGATTCCAGAAGGGAAGGGGAAACTACTCCCATATTTCTTTTTAACCTAGAACACAGAATTAGAAGTTCTGTGAGCTGAATGCATGTTATCACAGGCAAACATGTCACTTATCATTGATTTCACTTTATCTTGCAGAAAAGACTGGAACTTCCACCTTCATCTTTCTTCTCTATCCTGATATTTTACAAAAAGTTTTCCTACCAACACGGCAGACACCAAATAGTCTACATACATACCCACAAGATTCTATCATCAAGAGCTAAAAGGTCTGTTCCTATAGCTCATGCTGATGAATTTAAAACAATACAACCCTCTTTCTATTTCACAGTAATTAAAATGTTAATTTGCTAAGAAGTTTTGCCACTTTTCTTAAAGGCTTTAAATTTCAACATGTAAATATCGGATTTTGAACACCAGCAGCCTCACAGTGGGATATGAAATCTGTGAGCCTGGATAATGCCTTTAAAACATTCGGAAGCAACAACAAAATACATTTTTGGACATGCCAGAAGGAGTTAACTGTGATTAATTGCTTTTTTTACTCCAGCTCATTTCACGATTAGGATTTCTGTCTCAAGGAATTGTCAGTATAAAACAATATATCAAAGTTTAAATATCAGTAATAAAACGTTACAGGAAGATATTCTGTGACTACTTAGAACTGAAAGCATTTTATTGAAAAAGGCCTTGTTTTATTTGGCAGCCATCCATGACCTCCTACTGTTGACAAAACTAGCAGCAATTCCTATTTGAAGTGTACCAGAAGATGATCCTGCTCAGCAGAAGCTGCTGCTTTAGAGCATTTACAGGATTTATCTCTAAATTAATATTTTCATCGAACACTCTCACTATACACCTTACATAATCTTTAAATTATAGGAAAACGCTAGAAGGGTGTTCTGAGAGTCTGCTGCTGAAGTAATGCTGGAGATTTATAGCTCTCTGAAGTCGACATTTGTGACTGACCTACAGCGCACCAGGGCTGCTATTTCCCTTTCCTGATTCATGATAAGTGCAGCTGTCTCCAAATAAGCCTCCAGAGCCCATTAATGCCCAGTTCATTCCCTCATGGTAAATATGCACATCTCTAGCTTCACTTTTTAATGCTCTGTTGATGTTAAGTTGAATAGAAAATTAGATTTTCTATTTTTTCCTTCTTTAAAAATAAAGTTTTCAACCACCAAGGTAGCGATGACTTTAAAGACTCCAGTTCATATATTTAAGTTTCAAGTGTTAAAGAAAAAAGAAGCTATTTATACACTAAAGACTGCAAAATCATATTTCACTTGCTTGATGGATTTTTAATCTCTCTTAGTGTGGTCCCCTAGCTTCCTTGCATTTGTTGTGTGAAGCATACGCAAGATACAACTAATTAACAAAATCATTTGCAGGATGATATGAAGGCAAATATTAAAAAGAAAGAGAATACACATTAATAAAATGTCAAAAAAAGCCAATGCATTTGTCATCCTTGCCTCAGTTTGCCTTTCATTAATAAAATATACACTGTTTTCCATTTGGAAAATTTACTAGCAGCAACACATTCAGCATGCAGCTTTGTCTCTTTAGAGACGAAGTCTTTGTTTAAGCACTGGCGATGGGGTTTTTGTGCTATTGTCTAATCTGTCAGATTGGATGAGCATGTGTGTTTAGGGGTGCAAAGATGTGCGGCCACACCTGCTGTGCAAAGCTGCAAACTCACAGCTCTCCCCACCACTACAATGTGTTGTGCTCGGAGCTTCTTTGTTGCGATGGAGCTGCTGGTGGTTGCGTGGCTGAAGTGTCACAAGTGTCAGGCCTCATTACGGTCACCATAATCGCTCTAAAACAACCTCTTATTTTGATGATTTAATATTGAAGGGTAGGAAATTAAAGGCTAGATACCTAACAGACTTTGTGATATTCAACTGATTATTCACTGGGATTTGAAAGCACAAAACAAAAATTAAAAAGTTCTGTTAATAGAATAATATCCATTGTTCATCTGAAGAATAGTTTTTTAAATGATACCAATAACACCGTGCAAACAGGTGACAAGCCATTTAGACGGCATTTTAGCAAGTGATCAATTTCTTTTATGGAATTATTTCTGTAGATTTATAGAATGTGAGATATTTAACAAGCCAAAATGGTTCCTTAAGCTTGTTCTTACTCTTTTTGCACATTAATATCTTGCATATTCCTTTGTCTTCAGTGCTCCAGTGGGTTTAGTTTTCAATGTTTATGTTCAAGAAAAAAAACCCCAAACTTTATTGGCATTTGGATCATAGGTTTTATATTGACTGATTACAGAGGCAACAGCTATAAAACTTGGACCGGATTATTTCTGAGTTCCTCATGGCTAAACAGGGTTCAAAACTGCAGCTTTGGTTTGAGGCATATCTGTATGACAGTTACAATATCTTTCAGTCACTATTTGATTTTTATGGTTAATTTTATTTGCAAAAGTGAAAAAGTAATGACTTCAGTAGGAAGTTGGAAATACTTGCAGAACACAGAAATATCAATTCTGTCAGTAATTCAAATATTTGGAGGGTTTTGTATTTCACTTGACTCTACATGGTGTATTGAATTCTTCTGAACACATTTTCTCACTATAAATCATACCTTTGACTTTTATTTTTCTTCACAAAGTTACTTCTCAGCAAATGTGAGTTAATGATTTTGGAGAAATTTTCACTAGAGTCAAGTTATGGGTGATCATCACTAATTAAAGAATACAGCTGATGATCTTTATGAAATTATGCTTAAGCAAAACCTACATCTATTTTCACTCATATAATACCATGCAGCCCACCACAGGATTATTCGATTCTAATCTAGATGGGTCTTTTTAGGGACCTTAGACCTGTATGGTCTCATTAATTCAGATGGTACGTGACAGTTCAGAGGTTTCTTAAACTAGCCCTAAACTGCATAAACAGAATTCTGTGCCAGCCTGAGATGCACACTGTTATCAGGTCAGAATTTCTGCCTTCCACCTGAAGTTGTTAGGCAGCAAAACTAAAATACGTGGATTCAGTTTTCATCCTGAAGTTTAGGAAACGGCACACAACATCACCCTCCCACAACAAAACAAAGGGCAGGGAAGCTTACAGGATCATCTATAGAAATGCTTCAGTGTCATCCAAAATGTATCAGGCACTGTAAAAACACTTAAGAGAAGATAAAAACTAGGAAAATTAATGAGAAAAAAGCAGAACTTATAAATGAAATAGTTCAGGTGCACACTGGCTTAAGTTTGACCCATTTCATTTTTCCTATGAACTAACCATCCAGAATTGCTATTTTACATAGGCAATGTTTGTTCAATTTTTCCCCTCTCTGTGAACCATTGACACTTGCCATTTGTCTGAGGTCCTGTCCTCCTTTTTTACCGACCTCCCTCTTTCCTCTTTTTAACCAAAAATAAACCTCAGTTTCTCACAGCAGTCATGACACCCTCTGTAAAGGTGTTACATCATTCTGAAGAACAACTGTACCCTGTCACAGAGATAACAAAATGAATTACTAGGTGCTAACACTGCTCTCTCTTCTACAGCTAGTCCAGAAATACGGGTTTAAACCTTTAGAACACAAAACCTGCTATTACACAGTTAGCTAAATATACTCAGGATTCATACTTTTTTCCTACATCAAAAATCTGAAGGATTCGTAGAAAAAGATGATGGATGCATTGTCATCAGTTTGCTCTCATGTACGGACCTGGGAACTTAGCGCAGTGCTAAGTGAATGATCTCGCTCAGAAATTGGTGTATGACCAGTTTAGCCATGGATTAACAGACCTCCAGAGAACATCTTTTAAAAGCACAGTTCCTTTAATGTTCTATTTTCATGATAAATGGGTCCAGTACCCTACAACAGAGTCCCTAAAGGACAGATAGTAGCAAACTTTCCTGACCATAGCCTTAAAGAAAGTTTTATTTTAACTCATTGAAACAGAAGAACTGTATTTAACTCGGTGACAGAATAAAGATGAATTAAAAAACTTATCTTTTGGCTGCCTTAATATCTGAAGACCCATGCCCTTGAGCTCCTGAACTACTGTGAACTCAGTTACAAGTGACTCTGAAGTGATCTTGCACTCTGCTTTGATGAGATAAATGTAACTTTTACTAAAATAAATAGAACAAATTGTGCCAAATGAGGTTAAAGGCCACAGAAAGTTCACCAACACCTATGAAACCACTAGATTCAGATATCATCTGAACTTTGCAGTTTAAGCTAATCTATTTGGAATTATGGATAGACAACAATTCATTAATTAGGTCACTTGAAGTGAACAGAAAGTATAGAAGAAAAAGAACAGCTAGAGCTCTACAGAAACACTCTAGAATGTCCAGATTAAGATGCAGTGAAGCCTACGGAGCAGAACATTTTATAACGTTATAAATAGGCAGTTACTAATAGTGCCAGGCTCCTTCATGACTACTGGAATTGTGTGTTTAAAAGTAAAATTTTTAAACTGCAGCACAACTGTGAAAACGGAATTAATTTTCCACCTCTCTGACTTTGTGGTCACTACAGAGAGCAACAGCGGCATGGTGGCTTCCAATAAATAAGAGTTTGCACAAATGAGTATAAAAGAAGTGCCACTTTCCAAAAACCTGTGATGTCCTTGAAGGGTGAGGAAGGGATGCACTGGTCAACCTGAGCCTGAACAACCAGAAGCCAGGAACTGATCCAAACCTGCTAAAAGGCTCTTTTACCACTGACTTAGGAGAAACAAGGTGGAAATTGTCCTAAAGAGCCTAAAACTCAGGACCTCTTTAGTAAGTGAGTATTTAGCTGTCAAAATCAAGCCTTTAAAAAGAAATTTTTTTTACTTTTTTTCATTCAGAAATGAGATGAAAGGTTTGGCTGTGTAGAACAAAGTTTCTATTACATTTCTGGAAGACAAATCATGCCTTTTGAAGCTCAAACTCTGGGGAGAAAAAAGCTACTACTCTACTATTGAAAAATATATCAATGTAATAAAAACCCAACAAAACCAACAAACCCCTTCCAACTTATATAGGTATTATAAGTAACGTGAACACCATTTACTTTTTTAAAAAAAAATATACATTGTCTCCAGTGAAGGTGTCATTACCTCTTTATTGATTTCCAAGTTGAATGAAATTTTAACATCCCTGAAGAATCAGGGTTATATTCAAAACAGAAAATGCAGGTACAACTGCTATGTAATCAAATAGTCTACAATAACCTGTGACCTGGGAAATAAATTAAGGTTTCCCTTTTTAAAACACTTTGAATATGTTATTGCTGCTAACCACAGTTTAAATTTTATTACTTTTGAGGGAACGCTAAGAAACCATTCTACTTTCTACAAAGTGGTCAGCTTAACTTTAAAGTCAAATAAATTAAATTAGGAATACAATGTTGATATTGCAGGGGAATGTTTAAATCAGAATGAAAGAAAACTATGTTTTTCAGTCAATATTTACTTTTTCTTCATTATATCCCAAAAAGTGTCAATTAAAAGATTTTAATTTGAGGGACTAAGCTGGCTAGGAATCTTCTTCAATTATTTAAAAGCACACCTTTCTCATAACTTTATTTCCTGGCTTTCAGGACTTGTCCACAATTCATATTACCAATGGCCTGACACATTTTAAAACTTCTGAACACATTATATTTTACATAAGAGATCCATAAGATGATTTCTTTGTTTTGCAAGAAGGTAACAAAAACCTGCACTAAATAGCAAATTCCTAAAAATGAAAATGTGCTATTACTGTATGGAAAATGTCAACAGTTTCTAAGGACCATTGTATCAGCGATAAGTATATCTAGATCACCTAGTAGGAGTCAATATTCTGACTTACATTTTTATGTGCCAGATTAGTCTTTATATTTGTTTTGATAGAAAAGCAGACAACAGTCTATTTCATGGACAATAAATTCAAGATAGTAATGAGGAGATAGTACTGCCTCAGCTAACCGCACACAGATTGGGGGGTCACATATTTGACACAGATCTAGTATGGCCCTTAATGAATCTATATACTTGATTAGAGTTACTGTCTTTTATAGCACTAAATAGCTTTGCACAGGAAACTAGCTCACTTCAAACAGGGTTAAGAGAATGATTCTGTTCTAAAAGAAAATGACATCTAGAAATTTTCAAAAAAGTTCTACATTTCTTGTCAATTTCTTCCAATAATTTCCTACACAAAAAGGTCAGGGAGATCCTTCTTTCTGTGATTTGGAGGCAAATAATGTATCCAAATGCGAAATCCTCAAAGAAACAGTATGTGGCCATATTATAGTAAAAGAACTCTATTATTTTAGCCTGAAATCTCCATATTACCTGGTTTGTTTTTTTTTCCTTCTCACAATTTTTTCTTTTTTTTTTTTTTTTTTTTTTTTTTTTTTTTTTTTTTTCCCCCTTTTTTTTTTTTTTTTTTTTACCACCTTGGCTTCTCTATTATTGTCAATGAGCTCTTTTTCACCTACAATGTCCCCGTCCTAGGAATTTCTCAGAATTCCCTGTTCTCTCATCTTGATTTCACATCGGTCATCGGTTTCCCAATTCAAGATCTTGTTTTCTTTTCTAAGGTATTTGTCTCCATCTTCCAATTCCCCTTTTTTAATTTTCTCTCTCTTGTTGTAAACTGCCTATTCAGTAAATCTAATTTTCCATCAGGAAATGCTAATCTCCTCCTCTCTGTTAGCTTTTATAAGAATTCACATTAAATAGAAGCCCATTAGGAGGGTGAAAATATAGCTCCACAAGGATCAGGAGCAGATCTTGTCCTGGGTCAGGAATTCAACCTAAGAATGTAGGTAGCTTCACCAACAATTTCAACCTACAAAATAAGAATGGGCTAGTAATTCAGAAAAATGTGTTCCTATCTCTAATTTAAAAGATCACGAATGACTCATACCCTATTCCAAGCCATTTCCCAGTAAAGCTGCATGAATAACAATCCATGCATGTCACATATGGAATCTGGATAAAGTAAGAATAATAGGGTGCAATTTGTAATTCTTTACAGGTGAACTATCCAACGTGTAAGGAGTAATTTCCAGCTGAGACAAGCTTAGCTTGGCTGGGAAGGTAAACCCCTTCTGGCTCAACCTACTAAAGCTGCTGTCTTGAAGCAGTCCCATTTTGAGCTTTAGCTGTTGCAGCATACAGAGCAAACACAAGATATACAGGATATAGTGCAAGCACATAGTTTGGGATAAAAAAACAGTTACAACATCTAACCTCAGATGACAACAGAGATGTTTTAGTCTCAAATTCCATCTCTTTTGTAACAGAGCCATAGGAGAGATTACAACCAAATTTGAAAAGAGTGTATAGGCAACACACTTCCCTTGATGCTATCTAACCTTATTCCTTGGGGAAATATCCATATGTTTATACATCTTGGGATAAATTGCTCTTTTGCCATACAGATAATTTTTGTCACTGGTCTTGATCGGTAGATGCCTGAGAATAATCACTTTACTCTAAGGCTAGATAGAGTGAGACCTGTCATACGCTTTGCTTTCACTCTGTATTCTGGGAAAAGAAAAAGCTTTTTTGTGCCATCACACACCCTTGAATCTCTATTTCCAGGCCAGCTGTGTGAATATGAACAGCTGGAATATGATTTATTTCCCTTTGGCAATGTGTTAATTACATGTGTTTGTCTTCTATTAATATATTTCCCCCCTCTGTCTCACTCTTACAACTTTACAGTATTATGCTACAATGCTACTGATAGATTTTTTTTTTTTAATTCCAGGTTATTTTTAATCTTTTCCTTTTTGGTTTCTCTTCATGCCTTTTTGCAAAGTATCATTATAGAAAGCATTGCCATAAAACAGCTGGCATGGCTTATGCACTCTGTCACTCTGTCTTTCAGACATCTTTCAGACAGAGATGATGTTTTTCTTGGTGGTTGATAACGCAGGCCTTTTATGGGCAGAGCAATGGCCCTTGTTTCATTCACCAGCAGGGCTTCTATTTTTGTGTAGGATAACAGAAATATTAAAAGATGAAAAAACAGAACAAAAAAATGCTTTCAGAGTACCCACCCCAAAAAATATAACCAGAGTCCAGAACTGAAACATAAGGCTAGGCAATTATTAGAAACCTTATTGGTCTCGCATCTAAATGCTGGGCCAGAAAACTAACTTTTCAGCAAGTAGTCAGAGCTACAGAACAGCCCATTCTATACTGGATCGTAGTTTAATTTTTATAACATCATTCCTATTTCAGAATATCTCATAAAGAGATGGTATTCTCAAAACACAGGCTTTTAGGATGCATGGGTTCTTTCTCCATCTAATATTCAACTACAACCAGATGAGCTGTACAAAATTGAAAATAAGATTTCTAAGAAATGATATTATCAGTTTGGAGCCAAGAGCAACACTGAATGCTGGGCCTAACCTGTTTCTTCAGATGTAATTTTTCTGACACATGCCAACTGTAATCTCTCTTTTCCTACTGTTTCTAACAAAGCCTCGTTGTGGAAAACTAACCCCAATGGAGATTAACTGATTTAAAATCATAGAATCATTTCCACTATCTCTTTACATTTATCATAAAAGTTGTAGAGCATGACACAGGTAAAATCCTGTTGCCTGCTTTGAACAAGTGAACATTTCTATTGCCCATGCTACAAAACATTAGGAAAATGTTTAATGTAACAGTAAAGTTCAGTTTTCTACCAGCTCTTGACTACAATAAATTTTTGTGTTTGATATCCTGCATTTTTTTCTCTGAGAGAATAAAGCATTACTCTCTATGAGTGATAGTAATCTATTTCTCTGTCCTAGCAGGGATACATTAACCAGGAAGCACTCTGCACATGTTTGTATTTCTTAGCATAGAAAAAACAACCAGACATACACCATTAAAATATATCAATGAAAAATAACGTCTTCCTTTAAATTAACTAATATCTACGTTTAATGAAGCTCAGTTTATAGTGATTTTCTGGATGAAGTGCTCTTCTTTCAGCCTAATTATGTGCACAGCTTTCAGACAACAAGGAGTGTCTTTAACATTAGATAAGAACCTAGGCTTTTATCTCAATCAATAGTCTTTAGCCTTTGAACTCATGTCAGAGGAGGACCAGTCCGTCACATTCAGTTCTACCTGACCTCTTTCTTCTTAATGCATACTGCCATTTACAGAAGGAACACACGCAGATGTACAGTATATAAGCAAGTAGACTATTTAGGGCATTTTGTGTACGGGGGGGATGAGATCTTTTATGGCTGTAAAAATGTGTGACTGTAATGATGATGTTAAAATTTTCTTGTTTCCTTTCACTGGGCTTTGTGTATCTCAAAGGAGCCCCATATGGTGCTCTTTGTCCGTGTCATTACCTCGTTACAGCCGCTGTCTGCCAGCCAAAGGTAGAACACTGCAGCTGTAGACAGCGATACAACTGGAATTGTCTAAGGTCAACAGTGCCGTAATTACTTTAAAATGTCAGCGTACAATAAAATACAACAGTTCATCTGGCAGAAAGCAAATTAGCTTTGACCATAGCGTAATTACCCTTTTCTCAGCACCATTAGAAGAGATCAAATCTCCACATTCAGTGTTTGAGGAAAGGCCATCAGAGTACACTCTACCTGACAAGGATGCACATTTGCCATTTTGAGATGTAATTAATTGTCCCTATAATAGAAATTTTTATATTTGACTCTGGAATTGAAATGTGTAATAACCTGGCTTCTTCATATTTAACCATTTCCACTCTGAATAGATATGCATTGCAAAGTGAAACTAGGTGAAATAAACACAATGAAAATATGTTAACCACTCAATCACTCAGTAAAAAACTCAAGGACAGTTATTTTTACCAATTAGCTTAAGCTTAATTGGCCAACCTCTGATCTCATCAACATGGGTGTAAATCTGGGATAACTTTACTGAAGCAAGTAATGTGACTTTGGATTTTTACAGGTAGTTTTGACTTTGGGATCCAGTTCATCACATTGTATGGACTACAAAGTTTTACCCAAAGGAGAAAAGAAATTAAGAATCCAAAAGCACTGTGTACCATAAATAAATAACCACTTTTCCAAACTACCTTCTCCAAATTTTTCTTTTTAGTCTCATCTTGTTAATTTTAACCTCACCAGTACTTAGTAGAGGCCAACTTCAAATCCTGATCCGGATCTGAAATTCCTCCATAAATTCTTACAATGGGCTAGTGTTAATGAAGACCTCTTCATTTGGAGTGTTGGGATAAATGTCTCATATTGAACCAACTATTTCTTCTAGAGGCCTGATTAACAGAATGTTTATACATATGTTCACCAGTAATGTGATAATGTGGTTAAATGCGGAACAAGTGGCAAGAAGCAGACCAGTGACTATGGTTGCTGTAGGGCAAAGCAAGGTGCCTTGCACGGATGTTCAATTTCATTAGTATTTAAGGGTTTGGAGGAAGGTCTAAACTGATTTAAAATGACTTACAGTGTCTAAGCAGTATTCCACTGTATGTCCGAATGTGGATTCACATGAAATAGATATTTTACATCAGAAGTCCCATATTTAGGGAATATTTAAGGAATTCCACTAAACAGAAGGCATTCATACCCATTGTGTTGTGGGTTTTATTTATGTTTGTAGAACTTAAAATTGCAGTGTGTTCTTGTGACTGTAGAACAAAAACATGGAAGGTTTGATTAAAATAAAATCTCTGACTACGGCTGGTAAGAAAGAAAAAAGTGTTACAGTGCATTCTAGAAATGGAATCATAGAATCATAGAATCATTATGGTTGGAAGAGACCTCAAAGATCCAACCGTATACCTGATGCCACCATGCCTACTAAACCCACTAAACCATGTCTTGAAGTGCCACATCTGAACGTTTTTTGAACACCTCCAGGGATGGTGACTCCACCACCTCCCTGGGGAGCCCATTCCAATGCTTAACGACTCTAACAGTGAAGAAGTTCTTCCTAATGTCGAGCCTGAACCTCCCCTGGCGCAACTTGAGACCGTTTCCTCTCGTCCTGTCGCTAGTTACCGGGGAGAAGAGATCAACTCCTGCCTCGCTACACCCTCCTTTCAGGTTGTTGTAGAGGGCGATCAGGTCTCCCCTCAGCCTCCTCTTCTCCAGACCAAACCCCCCCAGCTCCCTCAGCCGCTCCTCATAAGACTTGTTCTCCAGGCCCTTCATCAGCTTTGTTGCTCTTCTCTGGACACGCTCCAGCAGCTCAATGTCCTTCTTGTAGTGAGGGGCCCAGAACTGAACACAGGATTCAAGGCGTGGCCTCACCAGCAAGGAGTACAAAGGGACGATCACTGCCCTAGTTCTGCTGGCCGCACTGCTTCTGAAACAGGCCAGGATGCTTTCCAGTACTGGAAACCAGATAAAAATGATGGGTTTTTAAATATCTTTCCTTTTGAAAGCATATATTTTTATACTTACACACATTTTTTAAGTGCAATCAGCAAATAACACCTTGAAAACTAAAAGAGTATCTAGACCTAGTTGTTAATTCTCATTGCAATATTTTGACAGGTTCTAACCAGCTCATCTCCCTACAGTGTTTGCCCTGTCTCAAGCGTCACTTAGAAGTCCTTGGATCATAATTATACAATGATATTTATATACACAATATGAATGCAAACAAAGCCAGTTTCCACTGAAATGAATTCTCAGCAGGACAGGATAGATAATCACAAACTGGTAAAAGCTTGACTTTTTACTTTGTTTAAAAAAAAAAAGAAAAGAAAAAAGAAAGAAAAGGGGGGAAAAAAAAAGGTAGAATTGCAGTTCTCTATGGCTTTGCTGGCATTGTGCCCATAGCCAGAATAAATGTGTCTCACTGCATATACATGTGCATGTTTGAGGGTGTTACTGAACATCTAATTCAGCTTTCCACATCATTGGATCTATAGCTTAATCTTACCCATGTACTCATCAGCACTTGCACTTAGAATGGAAAGTTAATGGAAACTCAGTGCAGTCAAGTGGCAATGAGGAGGAAAACACAAAAATAAACAAAGCCAAATCACCAAAACTAGGTCAGAATAGAACTCAGCTCTTTATGGCATCAAAGTCTATGTAAAGATGGATATATAAATAACACAATTAAAAAAATTCTGATTCCATGGAATAAATAGGAAAATTACTCAAAGAGTCAAAATATAGTCCTAAAACTGGGGACAACAAAAGTACAATCATAGAACTATCCAATAAAACAATAACAGAAAAAGATAATAGAGGAAAAACAATGATGAAAGATGAACATATCCCATATTTTTTTACCAGTTTTCCTTTGTGAAAGAGTACGTATTAGTATCACTTATTAATATCATGTCAGTAGTATAATTTAGTCAGAATTTTTCTATTGATTGAAGAATGACCTGGATTTACCTTCAGGAACACAAGGGGAAAAGGAGAGAACAGAAACCAGAAAATGTTGCAGCAGCCACAACAGCTAAAAGATAAGAAAATGTCAGTAGTACCATCCCCAGCCTCAACAATCAGGCCAAAAAAAAATCCAGCTGGGAGTTCACATCAACCAAAGATATACTGAACTTGGCTTTGATCTCATGTATGCATATCACTACCATAAAATCTGTTTAAATCCAACAAGTTCAATTGTAAGCACATTGCAAATGAAAACCCAAACATTTGAGAGTATCTGTTTGGGCCACGCTGACATAAGGGAGAGCATGGGACCAAAATATAGAGTACCTGTTCTTCACTAGGCCTGACTGAGAAACAGCATGGTTTGAAATAGCAAAGGTTTTTCTTCTAACAGTGACATTTGTGCACATTCCTGAAGCAACTCTGAAAACTTGTCCTTGTCTAGGTTCTGTATGAAAGCAAAGCCTTGTTGACCTTTTGCTTGATTTTAACTCTCAAAGCTTGTCCACAGAATGACAGCACATTTATTTAATTCTCTGCCATCAGGTACAGTTATATGAGGACTTACCCTTATAAGGGAAATACTGACAACTTTACAGCTGTGGAATAATATATTCAAAATAATTTTCTGTTTATCAGGATTAAAAAAATGTGTAGATATGTAGGACAAAAACTTAGGACAGATGTATTGACGCCATATAAAAGCATGGGAGACACACTACACATCTCACCTTTTTCTTTTCTGGGTGACTAAGCGTGTTCTCCCATGTAGTATCTTCCCATGGTTTAGCTGCATGGTTTCCTTTCAAGATTCCTGGGGAGTGGAAAGGGAAGGGGGAAAAAGTTCATTGATAAAAGATAATGTCCATTGGATGCCATTTCGTACTACCTTATCCAAGATGTCTTCCTCAGGTAACGGCCTTATTCTATTATTGATAACTCACTCAGGCAGCTGAATGAAGACTAGCCTTCTCCAGGGCTCTGATCCCAGTCAAATTCTTAACCCCTTTCTGCTTCTAAGAAGTACTTAGAGAAATAAGGAAATTGAGGTGTGCTTTTCCTAGACAGTGTGGCAGGACTGTGATGATTTAGTTACCTGAATTACACAGATACCACACTGACAAGCGCAGACTGGAATAAAAATAGCTGCCGTAGTCTCTCCCCGAAGGTGACTGGGTCCATCCTTCTGGGATTCTGACTCATATCACAAACAGGTTCCTATGCACACATAAAAAGTTATATGTACAATGTTACAAAATCTTCCTCATTTCAGATGAGACAGAATATTTTCAGTAAGGTTTTAAATCCTTATACAGAAGTATTTGAATTTATTTTAAAGAGATGGTCAGAATAACAACCCACACCAAAATCATGCTAATAAATTAATATATACATATGTGCATGTACATTCACACACATGTATACGCACACATATGTTGTAAATACAGCACTTTTAAAGTGGATTCATTAGCTCAGGTAAATCAACCTACAGCTAGTGGTGGCAAAAAATTCTGCTGCGTTTTACTCTGGATCTCACTTTCAAAATATCCCTCTGCAATGAAACTGAGACCCAGCATCTGATGATCCATCTATACCTGGTTTATGTCTAATGAACAAATACACTTCAGATTGCTGTAGAAAGGAAAAAGATAAACACTGAAGAAAGAGTTTTGATTGATACCGAAATGATTCTAATTGATTGAAAAACTTTGCTCAGGCTCATAGTTTGCCAGCTTTGAGAGAAAGAGAATAAGCAGTTCAGAGGTCAGCATGTAGTTATGCATAGTGCAAGCATCTCCTCATAGCCAGTATCACAGGCTGCACCAGATATGAAATATTCTCTGTTTTCTACTTGAAAAGATAGATGGATCACTACAGAAAACAAAACATGACATGCAATTTCATGATGTTTACTGTGGTCTTCACTCTGCATTCATAATAGCAATTTGGTTACATAAAAACCTCCATAAGTTTCCAGAGAAATCCTGTCACATACAACATTAAACATTATTTACATTTAATTAGGCAAAATCAAATTCTGCAAGTTAGTTCATTAGATTTCTCCAAGGCCAGTTGTTTATGTAAGCACTGAATCATTAATATGCAGCCACTTCCATAATTACAAGGCTGTCAGATAAGAAACCTGCTGCCTTGGACAGATAAAGAAACTTGGGGATAGTCACAGATATAAACCCTGATTCAGCTCTACTGTGTTTAAAAAAAACCTAGCCTGAAAATGCAGAATCACTCTCAGATGCAAACCAGCAAAACAGAAATGAAACAATGAATCCCACATTAATGAAACTTATACAAGAAAGCAGAAAATAAAACAATGACTGCAAATTCTTATTGCATTTTTGGAAAGAAGAAAAAGTCTAAGAAGTTGAGCTACACTGTTGTGTATAATTCTAAATTTATAAAGGTGGTGAAACTTTATTTTCTTCTTCACCAGGAAGGAATTTTCTTTTTTGAAGGATCTTTGCTTAGGCAGCAGCATCTTGGAACAACAGGGTGAAATTCAAGGTGAGGCAATTATGTTCCTACAGATTACAATCCAGGACACTTGGAAAAGGTACTTAAAAGGAGAAAGATACCACATTCCTTCATGTTTCTTTTTCTATGTTTTGTTCTCATCATACCTTAACACTTCCCACAACCACCACATATGCATGATACGGTCTACAGTGGACTCCAAGGATTACTCCAATTTGGTCGAAGGATCTATCCTCAAAAAGTACTTCATTTTTTTCATACTCTACCATAGGTTTCATGATAGCAAAACATTATTGAAGAGAAAGAGAGGGCATAGACTAAACATTGAATTTAATGGTCTCCTAGGGCAGGTTTCCCAGATGGACCTTCTTTTACAGGGCCCTTTATCTTCAATTTTTAAGCATACACAGAATACAAGAAACAATACAAGAAACACTCATTTCTTCAGGGTGAAGTGCTGGATTGACACAAGAAAGGCTCATTTGAAAATCATTCTAGCTAATGACAGATCTTAACCTGGCCATCAAAACACCTATCCTCTTAAGGGAGGACTGTGTTACCACTTAGTAACTCTTCTATTTAAAAAAAAAGTCTAAGCATTTATGTAGAACCACATCACAGACTCCCCGAGACACCCACATAGAGCTGCTCTGTATGACACACAATCTATGGGAGGTCTCTGAAGTGGCCTCTGGGATATCCTAGGATAACTTGGATGTCTGAAGTGCACTGCAGATCTCACTTCAAGCACATGAATTAATCTGTACAGAGAGTGTTCAGTTCCTAACAGATAAACACCTAGGGCCACTTAGGAGGTCTCCATAGAGCCCCAGGCAGAGCAGATCAGCATGGTACCGCATTTACACCACCCCTGCCCTGACCCAATGTAGCAGCTACAAGCCAGGTGATGCTTCTCACAGCCCCTGAAGTGACACTATGGAGCCTGTTTCCAGACACTCTGTGCAGCCAGATGTGAGCTAACTGTCCATGCACAGAGACAGGGGACTTCTACGCATTACAACTGGGATTAAAATAAACATCTAGTGCCATGTGAGATGCCCTTGTGTATCCCGCCTGGCTGATCTACAGAGGCACTCATTTTTCCCAGGTCCCATGTCCTATCTGCTAGTTTCATGTATATCCACAGAATATTAGGCTTTAAGACAGTCAAAGTGACACTATGTCAGTATGTTAAACACCTGAATTGCTCCCCAGTGTTTAGATACCACATTTGTATCAGCAATAGTGTGGCCAGCAGGACCAGGGCAGTGATCGTCCCCCTGTACTGGGCACTGGTGAGGCCGCACCTCGAGTGCTGTGTTCAGTTCTGGGCCCCTCACCACAAGAAGGACATTGAGGTGCTGGAGCGAGTCCAGAGAAGGGCAACGAAGGTGGTGAGGGGTCTGGAGCACAAGTCTGATGGGCAGCGGCTGAGGGAGCTGGGGGGGTTTGGTCTGGAGAAGAGGAGGCTGAGGGGAGACCTGATCGCTCTCTACAACGACCTGAAAGGAGGGGGTAGCCAGGTGGGGGTCGGCCTCTTCTCCCACGTAACTAGCGACAGGACAAGAGGAAGGAACCTCAATTTATGCTAGGGGAGGTTTATATTGGATGTTAGGAAAAATTCCTTCACTGAAAGGGTTGTCAGGCACTGGAAGAGGTTGCCCAGCGAAGTGGTGGAGTCCCCATCCCTGGAGGTATTTAAAAGATGAGTAGCTGTGACGCTTTGGGACATGGCTTAGTGGTGGTCTTGGCCGGGTTAGGTTAATGGTTGGACTACTCGATGATCTTAAGGGTCTTTTCCAACCTAAATGATTCTATGATTCTTAGATTTATTTGTCTGCACTCTCATGCTGAGCTCCACCTCGCTCTGCCCTGGCCCTGACAGCACAAAGGCCCAGAGGAGGTGTGGTGGGACAGGACGGTAAGGGGCTGTGAGGTCACCATAGCCTTGAGTCAAGAGGCTGACCCCACACATACAAGAGTGACAGTGAGCTCTCCATGTCAGCCGTATTACATACAGGCCTGACTTATGGGGTTTGTCAGGTCCACTGTGTTTAACATGGATGAAGAGTGACAACCCTTTCGCCCCAGACAGCCAAGAGCGGGCCTTCGCATCAGCCCTGGCTCTGCTTGGTGATGTGGCAGCCATGTTCCAGCGGGTAGAATGTTGGTGAAGGCCATGTCACAGGGCTTTGTGACATAGGCACCCAGGATGGGTATATAAAGGGCTGTGAGGTAGAGCCGGCCAGACTGGACGCGAGCAGGCAGGTGAGCGAGAGCTGACGAGGGAGCAGGAAGGTAAATGCAGGACTGCTGAGACAGGGCAGGGTGAAATGGGGGACCCATGGTGTGACAGAGAGCAGTCACTCCCACTTTGTCTTCCAGACCTGGAGACCACAAAACGTCAGGACCAGGCCATGGCGCATTCCTGTCCTTTAAGATCTAAAAGGATGCTAACAAAGTTAATGATTGAGGAGTCTGGTGGAGAGTTGGGCAGGGGTTCCCTGTTGTGAACAGGGTGGCTGATCCGTGTTTTGGTGTCCTGTAGTTTGTTCTGCTGCCTTTTC